>NW_015505672.1:343863-350226 GCF_001515645.1 Sinocyclocheilus grahami
AGAAATGTAAAGGTATTCACAGCAACCCGTCAAAATAAAAGTTTGGTTTAACTTGAAGGCATTGTGGCAGAAATATATTACTGTTGTTCAGTAGAATGTACGTAACGGGCTGCTACTACTACTAATAAACTTATTAAAACCTTATTTTTAAGGAATAATCATACAATATTTCTTCAATGTTTTAATTGTAATATTAAATGACCAAAAAATATTTTGGAAATATTTTGAAATATTTCCAAACAATAAAATGTTTAATTTTTATTACTTAAAAGCTAGATTAAATTAAAAAGTTTATGCCTTAAAAAATGTAAATACACAACAAAGAATTCTGAGCAAAAAATCATAAGGCTATTGTAAGAATAAATGAAACTTGTTTTAACTTGTTTTTATGCTTCCAAATAATTGGACATGCTAAAACAGAATGTGGTAACAATAAAAAAATTAAGTTGGGAAAAATAAAACATTTCCTAGGGCCCTAAACATGTAATTTTTGTTAAATTTTTAATAAATTGATGTTAAATTGTTTAAGTTTCATGATTTTAATTAATTAGACATGCTTTTTGATTAATTAAAATGTAATTTAACCATTAAAAAGGAGTCCAGAAAAAAATAAATAAAATGGACCCCCCCCAAAACCATAAACCTAGGGGAAACACTGGATTATATATATATATGGCGATAATACCGCATACCGCGCTATTGAGCCACTCAATCCTCCCCTGGAAAAATACTGTGAAAGATTGGTTCCGATCATAATACACAGACTCGGGTGGAGAGATGTGTCTTAGTAGGGTTCACAAGGTTTCAATAAGCTAGACAGAGAATGGCAGGACAGCAGGTAACCTGAGAGTTTTCCCCTTCTGTTGCACTGTTTGCAATATGTACTTTAGATTGCTGAACTGGCATCCGATTACTCTACTGTCTACAGATTTTATTTACTGTGATTGTATTTACCCTGATAATGATACACTACATATAGTATGCTAACTGTTTTTGCCTTGAAGTTCGTTAGAACAAGAAATCACATAAACAAGTTGGAGTTAAGCATAGCACAGATACAATAATATATTGTTATATTTTTTTCACTATTGTGTCAAATCTGTAGATCATTGTGTATGTGTGTTTGTTTTTTTTAAATGTGTGCATTTATATAATTTCTTAGTTCAGTTAATGTAAATAGCAAGTCGCCTAAATAAGCATAGTTGATGCACTGGACAAAACCTTTGCAAAGTGCTTGCAGTTTCAGTTGCATTGTCTTGAATAGTGACATATTGCAGACAATAAGCTAATTTCACTTGACCTGGTTTCAAATGCTTAAGATTAGGGCTGGGCGATATAGCAAAAAAAATGATCAACGATGTAATGTTTTATATCGTTCGGTATCGATAATTATTGACATTTATAACTTTAAATTGTCAACGCTAGGAAGTAACTGTCTATAAAAAAATGTGCATTACATCTAAATTAACTTGTATAAATCAAATAATTTTGTAAATTGCATAAACAATTATGAACAAAACAGCATCACGTATTTATGCATTGCTTAGTACAAAGAGCCGAATCGCCCGTCACACAGATTGCATTTAAAAACATATGAGACGCAGTGAAAAGGAATAAACCTCCACTAATTTGTGACATGTTTTCTAAAAGTTTAAACTGTTTTAACTTTTGCATGGCTTTCTATACCTCTCTTGTGTGAGACGTGAGTGCAGCAGTCGTATTTGTCCGTTTAGAAAATGCGCTGAATATGCATTCTGTGTGAATGGCTTGGTTTCGGTTTTAACGTAATCAAGATCTTCTAGGCATTGAGTTACTATATTTCTCTAATATTTTGAATGAATAACGCAGCAACTGCACGTCTCGTGGGCTAGACTAACAAAACATTAAACTAGGGCTGCACGATAAATCGCATGCAATATTTAACACGCATCTGGTCAGAAAGCCGGTTCTGTAATCAGCGGTAAATCTCCTTTACCTGCAGGCTTTCACATCTGTCTGCATCACTCCTAGCACGTGCCTATATCGAACATTTTTTATATCGTTACCGAAGAAGGTGTACCGTCGATAAATATTGATACCGTTTTATCGCCCAGGCTTACTTCAGATATGCAGTGTTATTTGTGACTTCACGTTTTGCCTGGTGGATGATAAAACAGGTGAAAAATCTCTTAGATTTACATGGGGCTGTTGCGATACCCGCAATACCGCGCTATTGACGAGCAAACAGCAGAGGAATTAGAACTTTTTTCATAGGGTTATGCCCTTCTCTTTTTACACTTCGTGCATGGGTACTGAATATTAAATAAGTTAGTAATGATAACATAATGTGTACCATGCTGATTTGTACTGAGGCTCCGTAGATTTACAGACAATGAATGAGAGCGAGATCAACTGAGCATGTGCGATTACTTGCGAGTCATATATATTTGTGAAAATAGGTAGTCATGTCCAAGGAAAGCCAAATCTCCGTCTTAGCATCGACGCATTGGTCAGCTGAGCCTTCTAACGTGGCGCTCAAAGTTAAAATGATTTCAACAGCGCTTTTCATTTTGTCTCTCTTTGAATGAATCAGCGTTTTTGAACGTGTAGTTGAATGAACGGTTTAAAGACTCACTCAAAGACAGTCCCTTTCCACAACCTTGTGGCGCAACAATGTAACTGCACTGACTTACAGCCCATCTAGAACGCGTGCAGGTGGAAATATCAATAGAAAGTCTCTTGTCCAGTCGGATTCGAGGATCAGAACAAACTGTTATACATATAGCCTAACAATAAACTAAAAAACAACTAAATAGCCTTATGTTATTTATCTTATTTACACGACGGCATGGTCTCTACGTCTCTACGTTATGGTCGCGCTCTCTGTATCCTGCACCGTGGAGTTCCGCCCCGATGCGCGCGTGCGCGCACACACACACACACACGTGCGTGCACTCTCACTAGTATTTGTAAATATTAAGCCACAAAACGACACTTTAAATATGAATTCTGTGTGTCTCTGTTAATGAATGGCGCAGACGCGCGGTTTTATTTAGTTACTTGTATTGAAGCGCGTGAAGCTTGCGGTGGTCTGCCGCCTCACTAAATGAGGATAAATACATGAACAACATCTCCAGAACTGCTCTGAGAGTCACTTCATGAGCATTTGACCGTTTCATTTGAGTAAAACTATCCTAATATCATATACACACAGAAATGTAAAGGTATTCACAGCAACCCGTCAAAATAAAAGTTTGGTTTAACTTGAAGGCATTGTGGCAGAAATATATTACTGTTGTTCAGTAGAATGTACGTAACGGGCTGCTACTACTACTAATAAACTTATTAAAACCTTATTTTTAAGGAATAATCATACAATATTTCTTCAATGTTTTAATTGTAATATTAAATGACCAAAAAATATTTTGGAAATATTTTGAAATATTTCCAAACAATAAAATGTTTAATTTTTATTACTTAAAAGCTAGATTAAATTAAAAAGTTTATGCCTTAAAAAATGTAAATACACAACAAAGAATTCTGAGCAAAAAATCATAAGGCTATTGTAAGAATAAATGAAACTTGTTTTTATGCTTCCAAATAATTGGACATGCTAAAACAGAATGTGGTAACAATAAAAAAATTAAGTTGGGAAAAATAAAACATTTCCTAGGGCCCTAAACATGTAATTTTTGTTAAATTTTTAATAAATTGATGTTAAATTGTTTAAGTTTCATGATTTTAATTAATTAGACATGCTTTTTGATTAATTAAAATGTAATTTAACCATTAAAAAGGAGTCCAGAAAAAAATAAATAAAATGGACCCCCCCCAAAACCATAAACCTAGGGGAAACACTGGATTATATATATATATGGCGATAATACCGCATACCGCGCTATTGAGCCACTCAAAATTACCAAAAGGGAAATTCCTTCACCGCGACAGCCCTAGATTTACAACTGAATTGATGTAAGCCATATTTAGTAACCATAACGTCATAGCAACCACTGTTTTGCAGCCATTTCCTATCCCTCCCCCTCAAGCGCCCAGCGTCTAGTTCTGCTGAACACTGATCATTAAAAGGCTTCAACACTTTTCGTTGACATCAGCGAGGCTGCTTGAGGCCGCTTGAGATGTATTGGAGAAACTAATGATTTCTGTCCTCCCTGTTTGGGATGACGCCAGTCTACAGCTGTGGAGCTGCCTGCCTGTGCACATTCCTGTTCAGGACATCCCCTTCCCCCTCTCCACCATCCCACAATCCCTCCGTCTGTCATGTGTAAAAACTGCATGTTCCGTGCACAGTCCTGCATGCGAATCACCTCTGAAACACAGCATGTTAAAGACTGGCCGGACGTTCGTACATCTAGTACACATGCACACACACATACTGGATACACCCTTTCTGCCAGCTAAAGCAGACACACCCTCATGAGCACGCACAGGTGCTTATTACAGACATGCAAAGCTTGTGCTAATGAGAGACTTGATGACTCAGGCAGGTTGGAGTACTTTGATATTTGGTAGTGGTTAACCCATTTGGGTTGTTCAGTGCCTGATTACGATATGTTAAAAAGTAGGGTGGCCTGCCGGAGTTTTGGACACTTAAGTAACACTTAAAAATGTCTGCATGTCATTGTTTAGATGAGAAAATATCAAAGCAAATATTCTCTCCTGAAATTTCAACCAAAATAACTTCACTTTTCTTAGATATTTTTTGCAAAAACTTGAATCCATAGTTAGTGATTCATAAATTGTAAGTCATTGGGTTCCGTCACTTTGAGAGTCAAAAAAGCAGGTACAGGAAACACAAAATTAATGCCCATGTCTCCTGATTATATTTTGAAGCAAAACAATCAATTTATGCAGAAAGCTGAACGTTATTGACATCATTATTATGTTACAAAAAAGCTTGAGCTCAACTCTTTTGAACACACTCAGGACTGTTTGCCCGAGGCCGTAGAGTATAGGTATAGTAATGAGGTAAATATCATTCAATTTCTTGTACAGACTGTAAAACACTAATATTGGCAGATTAGCTTCGTATTATGAATATAAATATGTACTGTTGTGATTTTGAACAGTGTGTCTGTGTATGTATGTATGTATGTATGTATGTATATACAGTGGGTACGGAAAGTATTCAGACCCCCTTAAATTTTTCACTCTTTGTTATATTGCAGCCATTTGCTAAAATCATTTAAGTTAATTTTTTTCCTCATTAATGTACACACAGCACCCCATATTGACAGAAAAACACAGAATTGTTGACATTTTTGCAGATTTGTTAAAAAAGAAAAACTGAAATATCACATGGTCCTAAGTATTCAGACCCTTTGCTCAGTATTTAGTAGAAGCACCCTTTTGATCTAATACAGCCAGGAGTCTTTTTGGGAAAGATGCAACAAGTTTTTCACACCTAGATTTGGGGATCCTCTGCCATTCCTCCTTGCAGATCCTCTCCAGTTCTGTCAGGTTGGATGGTAAACGTTGGTGGACAGCCATTTTTAGGTCTCTCCAGAGATGCTCAATTGGGTTTAAGTCAGGGCTCTGGCTGGGCCATTCAAGAACAGTCACAGAGTTGTTGTGAAGCCACTCCTTCTTTATTTTAGCTGTGTGCTTAGGGTCATTGTCTTGTTGAAAGGTAAACCTTCGGCCCAGTCTGAGGTCCTGAGCACTCTGGAGAAGGTTTTCGTCCAGGATATCCCTGTACTTGGGATATCCTGAGTGTTACTAGGGATGCTCCGATCAGGATTTTTGCAGCCGATACTGAGTACCGATTTCTTGTCATGGTGATTAGGGATACTCCGATCCGCCTTTTTCGCCACCGATTCCGATACCTAGGGTTCAGTATTGGCTGATACCAGTGAAGTTTTTTTCCCGTATTTAAATAAATGTAGAATTTATATATCTCTGTGTGTGGAACTGATACTCATTCTTTCACAATCTACTAGATACAGACTACTTCATTATAAAGAAAAATAAAATAAACAAATATGAAAAAATATAGGCCTATGTATATTTATAATCTATGACAAAATGTATCATAAACTAGGTTAGTGGATAATTCGGCAGCAAAAGTTATTCTAGAAAAATCAGTGCACAATAATTTTAGAAATCCAAACATTTAGTGAAAAAACTATATTTTGTGGGGAACAAATAAAAGTGCTAAATATGGTAAAATGTTACATATTGCTATGTGTATTATTATAAAATCCATTCACTAAACATTCATGAATGTATTTATATATAAGTATATACTATAAAATGAAAATACATTTATTTTAAATGTATAGCATATTTTTTAATAAGGCAACAACATATGATAGATACGATAGGACAAAACAAATACAGTGCAGCACGAACTGTTTTTATACAGTC
>NW_015505672.1:350453-365379 GCF_001515645.1 Sinocyclocheilus grahami
AAATCAAGTATAATGGGAACACAGAATGATCTTGGAGAGAGCTTTACCGAGCTGACTGCTGTAACCGAACGCGACCAGGGTTTAAAGGCTGAACGAATGACAGCCACAGCGGAGAAAAGAGCTTGTGTGAACTTTAATGTAAGGACTTAAATATTCATATGTAGCTCACATTAAGCTATCGTATGGCTTCAGAAGTAACACAGAATAATTTGCACAATTGGGGGAAAAAAAAAAAAATTCTCGGATTTGGATCAGCCCTTTCTGACCGATACCCGATCTAAGAAAAATGGCACTATCGGAGCCGATACCGTTATGAATATCGTATCGGCGCATTCCTAATGGTGATCGGCAGATGCCGATGCCGATTCTGATGCTTCAAGCTTTATATAGACTGTTTCATCGGGTGCACGCGCCTGGCCCAGCCCGAAGTTAACTTCCGATCTGTGTTTGTTTATCAGTCTGGCTATGGCACTGGCTACAAATGCAGTTAAAGTTAAGGTGATGAGTAGACTGAAGTTGGGCTCAGGTGGTTGTGCTGTGGGATGTGTTTCCCATACATTTATTTATTTGTGGTGCTCGCCACAATGTCAAAACTGAACGATTTTCCAAAAGGCTTCGTTGAATAAACATGAGCACGTACTGCACATTTAAAAATCAAAACGAGGCGCGGGTGTTTTTACATCACTGTATTTCTGAAGGAAGACTATCTTTAGAAAATTTTCAATGTCATTTACATTTCATCTTTCATGTTATATGCCTGATAAAGCAGAGTTTGTGAGCTCAGCACTACTTTGTGTACAGCTGTTACTGGGGAAACAGCTGTTACATTTCTCCTGCTTTAAAATGCATTTTGATTATTTGCGGGTGGGTTGTGGGTGGATAAAATAAATCATAAATGATGCAAATATTAACTACATTTTTTTTTTTTTCATGAGGCAGACGATTTCGCTTGTGTGTGTGTTCGTTCGCCTGATCGGGAAGTGGCAGAAACGGTGACATTCCAGATAAAGTTTGAAAGGAGTAAAGCCTGTGTTAATGCTATTGAGTAACTTAGGCTAATATGGCCAAAGAAGATATTTTGTTTTATAAATAATCATTCATTTAAAAGCAGCCCACGATCAGCGATACGGCTCAGATGAGGTTTTGTTCCGTCCTCCATGCTAAGGCATAGGATTCACACAGGCTTTCCTCCTCACCAATGACATTAAACACTGTGTCTACACCGGCCGCGAGCGGCAAAATATAGTAGAACCATTATAATCAGTGACGCTGTGTACACTGGATGCGACACGACAAAACCCAACATTAAACTGATGCTTTGTTCTATTTATGACGTACTGACACAAAGTTAAAATGATTTGCAACGGTTGCTTTGTCGCGTCCAGTATAGAGCTGTTGCGGTGTGACCCGACGACTGTAGCGTCCGGTATAGACACGGTGAGTGAAGCCGAGAGGAAGATATGTCTAGTCATATTTTCTGCATTTAGCTTTTAAATGACCAGCACCTGTCTGGGTCTGTGCGACTTCATCTATGGCTTTTCTCTTCGCTTTCACAAACCGATCCATCTCCCATTCTAATTACATCCTTTGGCTGTTTACTGTTTTATTTCCTTTCTTTTTCTGCTGATGGCCCGTGCTCGACTTGAAGCAGCACTGCTTAGACCGATGGGTGTGTGTCATCAAAGTACTGCAAGAGCTATGACGCGGACGTCTCCTTATGCTTTCTCACGCCGTACTTTGATGTCATTCACCGATCGATCTTCAAGTGGAACACACCTCTTTACTCTCATGTGCCATGTGACCGAGTGTTGAAAAATCTTGTTTTTTCATATTGCGATATTATCACAAATGCAATTAATCATTCAGCCCTAATCCCATATATATATATATATTAATATTAGGGTTGGGACGATAGTATCGTGTATCGACGATAGTCAGCGATATCGATGATAGCAGATGTCTTTGTTGATGGTCAAGACGATATTAGGCTCATTCTCCTATTAATGTATTAAATTATTATTATTATTATTAGGCGGCCTATTATAATTCGGCTTATCAAATTTGCCCCGCTATTTCACTTCAGCACTACATTTCACACACGCATGCAAATTATGTAGTAAAATAATGATGAGACTGGCATGACTGAATATACTCTTTATATAATTTCTGTAATAATATATAATTGCTGAAATTTACACTTATTTTAATATTTATTTATGATAATGCTAATATAAATTTATTACTAATACTAGGGCTGTGTATCACCAGCAAAGTCACGATACGATATGTATCATGATACATATGCCACGATACGATACATATCACGATACGGGACTGCGCTGAATTTCACCTCAGCAGAATTTAGTAAAACAGCTGTTTATTAAACACTTCATACTATAGGGCCATTTCTAACTATTGGCAGAGCAGGCAGTTGACCTCTGCATTATGAAGGGCCTCCATAACTGTACCACAGTACAATATAGGTAATGGCAAATGTTTCATGTTTACATTGGGCACTCGCCACCAGGTATTTTGATTTGTTTGCATCTTGTTTTTAAGCCCATATATAATAATGTACTCGTCCTAATACATTTATATTGTAATGTACTCATTCTAATATATTAAAAAATCATTTACATTGCTGGTAGGTTATCATTGCACAAATTAACACAGTCTACGATTTAAAAACAAAAATTAGAAGAGTTTTAAACGAATACGCTGTCTTCACTGTATCTAACGCACACACACGCAAGTCACTCACACAGATCACGTTGCGTCCTCACTCAGACATTCAGGAACACATTTTTTAGCGCTGCCCTGCAATTTTATCTACTAAATAGCTTAATCGCTCATTAGCTACATTATCTTTCTCAACAAGGAGCTGGTAACATCATTGTTTCTAAAGGAATTAAAGCCACAGCTTCACTGTTAATAGAGAAACGCGGCAAAATGGTGGTAATTCATGCATGCACAGCCCCCCCCCTCCCCCTCTCTCTCTCTCTCTCTCTCTCTCTCTCTCTCTGTGTGTGTCATAAATGAACAGTTGATGAATTACACTTTTCTGAGAATAGAATATTAAAGTGGAGATCGCTAAACTGCAAGCTAACCGGTGTTTTCAGAAAGCAAGCATGTTTATCCACAGTGGAGAGACGAGAGAGAGAGTGCATGCACACGGTTGCCAGGTTGACAAAGATAAGTAGCACACTTGGCAGATATTTCCGTATTGTGCAAGTGTGAAGCTCTGTTTCGGGGATTATGTCTCTTTATATCAGGCCACAACCCAGTTGTGTTCCTCTGCGGCCAGATTAAACCTTGTTGTAGCCTATATATTATGCTGTATTCATATTCATCCTCCCACTTTTCTACTCAATTTTAAACATTGTTCTTGTATTCAAATTAAGTGCGGTCCACTGCTGCACTCGTGCCACAGTATCGATACAGGGCCAGCTGTATCGATACTCGTATCGTCAAATCTCTGTGACGATACATCGTCGGATCGAACACAGCACTAACTAATACTAATATTTATTTATTTATTTATTTAATTGATATTATAATATTTATATAAATTTACAATAATTAACTGTAAATTTCTTCTATCTCTTCACTGTTACTAATGGTCCATATGATGATATAGATGAAAAGCATAGTCAGGTTTTGCAAATGCAGTTATTAGCTGATGTGTTTTTGTGGGATTGTCTTTTAATAGCTCAGTATGTGGATCATTAGGGTGCTGTTGGTTTACAGTACTATGCTTTACTGCCTCCCTTGAGTCCTTGTTAGAGAGGGGGAGATGTTTTTAAAAACATTTATTATTAATCAAAGAAACCATCTGTGAGAGATGCCATTTTTATATTTGAAATTCAGTGGTTGATCCTCATTTCCACCTCTGCCTGGTGTAATATGCATGTGTCTGTTTTGTCACTTGATACAGTGGACCAACAGGTTTTTTGTCCTCTCCTCGTCCTCCGCTCTGTGTCGCCACCTCTTTACCACAGCAACAGGCGAAGATGAGAAGGATCGAAGACAGGAACTGATCATATATTTCTTTCATGCAGTTGAAAGCAAAGCTCTGGGGGTGTTTACTTCACAGGAGTGGTCCTCTTCTGAGAGATGAGGGAGAAAGAACTGACAGTTTGAAAAGGAAATGGTTCACAGGGACAGATTTGGTAGGAGTGTTCTTGTGGGTGGATCGTCCTTTTAAGTTTCTGACAGACCCAGCAAAGCCCTGGAGGTGCGTGTACAAATCATGGTCACTAGTTTCCTATGAGATGTATACTTAGTGATAACCTCACGTGCTGTAATTAATGCCACCGAAAGGAGCTAGTAAAGTTTAGGCTGCGCCCCAATTCGCATACTTATACTATAAATTAAAAGTACTTTGCTGGTGATCATGTTTTGAGTGTGTAATACATTGACCAAGACCTAAATTATTATAAAATTGTTTGTATTGCGTGTTTGCATTAGCATACTGTTTGCAGTGTGTTAGCATTAGCTAAAATGTTAAATGCCTTAATTTGTTTACTTATTATACATTTTAGTATTGCCAACAATATGAAAGTATATCACCTATGTACCCAAGATTAGTATACTTACTAATTAGTGGTTAAAAAAGTGCTTATTTTAAATATGTTGGAAGTAACTTTTATATCTCTAAAAAAAAACATGGATTTTGCAGTCTGTCCTGGTAAATAAAGACATTAAAATATTAAATTAATTATATTACAATTTGACAAAGCTGAATTTTCAGCATCATTACTTCAGGCTTCAGTGTCACATGATCCTTCAGGAGTCATTCTAATGCTGATTTGATGCTCAAGAAATATTGCTGCTTATTATCAATGTTGAAAACAGTTGTGCTGCTTAATATTTTTGTGGATACTTTTTTCAGGATTCTTTGAAAAATAAAACATCATTTTTAAAAACATCTTTTATAATGTTATAAATGTTTTTATTGTCACGTTTGATCTATTTAATGTGTCCTTACATGTTTAATAAATGTATTATTCTCTGTTTTACGCTAACGTATGTTAACTACTAGTTAGGCCTGGGCGGTAAAACAGTATCGGTATTTATCGAAGGTACACCATCATCGATAATGATAGAAAAAATGTTCGATATATCGCAGTATAGTTTCACGCTTATTTCATTTAAAGGCACATGTTATGATTGACAAGCAGACAGCCAACAAGACACACAAACACATGCTGAAATGAGTGCCATGCCTGCCTGCGATGAGGAGACTGTGAATAAAAAAAAAAAAAAGGAATATTAGTCGAATTTAAAATAAAAATTAGCATTTGAGTGCAAAAACGGTGTATTTGAATTTTAGGTGTGTGTCAGAGAGCCTTATCAGCAGCGCACAATGCGGTAATGATGTAGGCTGTGATGTAGCTAATGATGTAGGCTTGTTAGTCTATCCAGTTGAACCCACAAGACGCAACCTGCTGCATTTTTCGTTCAAAATATTAGAGAAATAAATAAGCTCAATGCGGAGAAGATATTGGTTAGTTTAAAACCGAAACCAAGCCATTCACACAGAACGCATATTCGGCGCATTCTTAAGACGCACAACTATGACTGTTGCAGTCGCGTCAATGTAAAGTTAAAAGAGGTTCAAGATTTAGAAAAGAAGTCTTGAGAATTTGTGGGGGTTTTATTCCATTCCACTGCGTCTCATATGTTTTTAAATGTAATCGTGTGATCAACGCTTTGGCTATTTGTATTAAGCTATGCATAAATACATGATGCTGTTTTGTTCATAATTGTTTATGCAATTTACAAAATTATATTTGATTTCATAAATATTTGTTTAGACTTTATGCACTTTTTTTTATAGACAGCCGTTATTTCATTGCATTGAATAAACAATTTAATGAGGTGCATTATTTTACTCATTGCGCCCTCCTGTGGCCTCAGGAGACAGGCCAAATGTTTCCTTAAAGGGGTCATATGATGCGATTTAAATTTTTCCTTTCTCTTTGGAGTGTTACAAGCTCTTGGTGCTTAAAGAAGATCTGTAAAGCGAAAATACTTTGGTTGGCCTTCCAAAAGAGGACTTTTGGCCAGTCATTTGACTGGCGGGAGCCAATAGGACTTCAGGAAAGGTTGGAAGGGAAGGAGTTCCCATAACGGAGAAATATCTCCGTGATGTCTCGTGAAAGCTCGAGAGGGAACTACTTTGTTTGGTCTTCCAAAAAGAGGACATGACTAGAAATCAGTGGTTAAGTTGTATTTACAACACTGTTCCAGAACAGTTCAACCCAAATATTCAGATGTGTGCAGCACATTTTATGGAGAACTGTTTCCTGATCCTGGTAGAGTAGATTACAATGCCGGCTGTTCTGACTCACAGACTGCAAGTAAGTTTTTTTTTTTTTATATTTAAAGAATTTGCCACTGATGATTCAAACACAAATTTTTTTTGAGCAGTGTAGAGTAGCACTTGTTGTTTGTCATTTCTCCAACCACAAATGCAGACATGGTTTTATGTTTACTGATAAGCTACCACTAAATATTGTAGAAACTTAATTTGCTGTAAAGTTGCTTTGCAATGATTTGTATCGTGAAAAGCACTGTACAAATAAACTTGACTTGACTTGACTTTATGCGGAGCGATGCAGTGCAACGCGTAAAAAGACAGTATAAGTCATTATAATCCGGAATTATGTCCCCACTGGATGCAACAAATGCCTCGTTTATAATGGGTTTTAATGTTTTTGTCTTGTCGCTCCGTCCGGACAGGGCATCACAGTATGGTAAGGGGCGTAACATTTCCGTCACACGCTTGAGGTATTCGGCCAATCACAACGCACTGGATAGCTGGCCAATCAGAGCACACCTCGCTTTTCAGACTGATGAGCTTTATAAAAATTTTACGCGTTTCAGAAAGGCGGGGCATAGAGGAGAAACAATAATGTACAGTATGTGGAAAATAATGTGTTTTTTTTTTTTTTTACCTTAAACCGCCTAAACACATTTCATTACACCAAATACTGTTCTTTTTAGCAGCATCATATGACCCCTTTAACACTTATTTAATCTGCATATAAAATATAAGAAAGGAGCCATTTGTTTCAGTTTTATTTTGTGTTTGACTGTTAAAACTAAAATAAGTTGCCGATTGTCTTAAATTGGTTAAATTAAAAATATAGTGGTTCAATTTAAACTTTTTTCTACTCCTCTTTAAGAAAGGTTATAAAAAAAGTCAATAATTATCGATACTGAATGATATGAAACAATATATCGTGATACATTTTTTAGCTATATCGCCCAGCCCTACTACTAGTTTTTTGTCTTGTATGATCACCTCCCATTTAAATTCAATTCTGGAAGTGCTTTAATTACTGAGCGATCTGGTTGATACCCACAAGACAGTAGACTGTAAACCATGTCAGAGCAATTACATATGACCTCCTTGCAAAGCATTTCCAGGTATGTGTATTTTTAGTAATTAGCTGGAAGACTTGATATATTTTTCATCTGTATTGAGAAGAAATGCACACAATTATGCAGATTTTATTCAAATCAGACTTTAGTTCCTATTTCAGAAATGTATTGACCCTAAAGAACTAAGTCCAACCCAAAAATAATGATCCGGTGTGTTTGTCACTGCGTTAAAATGTGTTGTTGGAGTTTATAATAATTTATTTTATTAGTTTATTTATTTTAAGTAGTTTGTTTCATTGCAAGAAAGTAGCTAACAATATTAAAGGTATTTGAAGGGGCAAGTATAACATAACTGTATTTTATAATTTTGTTACTGTATTTATATAACTGAAATGTATAATTTAATCAGACCAGTGAATCTTGGGCTGACATGTAGCAATATCAGCTGTAATGAGGATTTTTTCCCCACATTTTTGAACCCTGTTTTAGACAGTTGCCTCATTATTGGATTAATTTCAAGTAAATTGAAACATGTGGTAGATAACATTTCACCGGGTCCATTTGTAAGGTTTTTTTTATTTTTATTTTATTTTTTGCTACAGTGCTAAAGTATTTATATGGATCCTGTCTGTAAAAATAGACCAGTCAGCATTTTATGGGATTTTCTGTAAGCGGGATCAGCTGTTACTGATACCTATTGCAAATAGAATTAGCTTGATTGGGATTAGATTTAATAAACATTGGTGCAAAAAAACAATCTTAGTCATACTCACTAATGAGATGGAGACTACTCAGAAAACAAGATGAAATCAAAAGACATTCTGATTCATGCTAGTCTGTGATGCAGTGAAATGGCAACTTGTTGAGTGACTTTGTGATTAAACATTTGGAAATGTTGTTCCTGGTTTACATGACATTCAGATGAACAATACATTCTGTACCTCTTTTAATTTTTAGTGATATAATTAATCTAGTAATGAAACTCTTTAAGTTGCATTTGTCACACAACAAGATAGTGAGCAAAGTTGTTGGATGTGACAGCCTGTTATAATTGCTGTATTATTCATCATTGTTGCTTCTTGTTTGTCCAAGTTTACCAGTCACCTTGTAAAGACTTACATTACCTTGGCTGTTTTTGGTGTAAACACAGTGTACAACAGCAACATCCTATCATGTGATTTCAGCGTTGTCTTACTATATTCATCCTCATGCACTAGGGATTTTTTAAAGGATTTCAGTAAACCCATAACTCTAAATATGAAGCTTCAGTGCATATCCACGTCTTGAATACTTTATAGAATTATAGAATGTTGTCGATAATTACAAATTGTATTTTCGGCAGATAAATATTGATGATGAACGCCAGATGAGCTGTGAGTAAAGTGTAATGATTTACTCTGGTTTGCCCTGACTAACCCTCTCTTCTTCTCTCTCATTGTTTGTTCTGTAGGCGAGTTATCCTGCCTGGGAGGACTTTGTCACCAAAGGGGCTAAGCTACAATCTCAGTTAAGGTAAGAACAGGCCTCCTGCGTTACACTCTTCCTGAATAGGGAGTAATTATGATCATCTTGTTTCGAAAGCAGGAAGTGCTTGGTTATTACATAATTCTGGAAGGATTTGTCATCCAGTGTAAGAGGAGAGCTAATAAAGAAACATTTGAGAAGTATGTCTTTTATAGGATGCAAAAAGGCAGTGAAGAGACGGTGATGAAGAAAGAAAGGCACTTCATAATAAAGAAATAATTTAGAAGTAGAGAAATTTAAATGCGTTAGGAAAGGCGTCACATTTAGTTTGACACAAATGAAAATAAGGTGGTATAGTTCATTCAATGGGTCTTAGGCTGCATTTACACTGGCACAAAAAAAATCTGATTTTTTTTTGCTCACATCTGACACAAATTTGTTGCACTAGTGTAAACACACAAATCCGCACAAGATCTGATTTTTTTCGTATCCGATCTGAGCTAATTCCAAACATGGTTTTAAATCAGATACATATCCGATATCTGGACATCTGACCTACGTCTAAACACACACATTCGATTCCTTGCAGAACTCCCAATGTGAGGGCGACACGTTTGCCCATAAAGATTGTGTTTTAATGCCAGTGTGCTGTATGCGCTCACATTTTATTGATATGGAAACTTTATATAGGTAAGAAATTGTACATTTAGGAGCTGGTTTTCAATCCCTGCCCCGTGAATTTTAGAAATACAACCGCTAAAAGCTACATTATATTTCTCAGCAATGAGGTGATAACAGTTTTTGTAATTAAACCAGCAAGCTTCACACTCGCTCACGCGTTCTCTCTATCTTTCTTTCTCGCTCTCTCTGTCTCTGTCTGTCTCTCTCTCTCTCTCTCTCTCTCTCTCTCTCTCTCATTAATTCATTTTTATTCATTACAATAAATATCATCTTGGCGCTACTAAAGAATTCTACCTCTAACGTGCTATAGATAAAAATTACTGTTATTTTCTTTTATTTATCCATTCAGTCAGATTTTGTGCTGCAAAACATCCATGACAGCCATTGGCCATGCTGGTAAATAATAATGGGCACTCGACGTGATTTATATAAATTTTAATCGCACAGCCATTCAAAACCCAAGGGTCTACCAACTGCAGTCAATCCTTTTGGGCGGGAATTAATTTAAACACAGATATCGGATACTAGGGCTGTGTATCACCAGCAAAGTCACGATATAATACGTATCACGATACATGACTGCACTGAATTTCACCTCAGAAGAATTTAGAAAAACAGCTGTTTATTAAACACTGCTTACTATAGTGCCATTTCTAACTATTGGCAGAGCAGGCAGTTGACCTCTGCATTATGAAGGGCCTCCATAACTGTACCACAGTACAATATAGGTAATGGCATATGTTTCATGTTTACATTGGGCACTCCCCACCAGGTACAATATTCTGATTGTTTGCATCTTGTTTTTAAGCCCATAAATAATAATGTACTCATTCTAATATATTTAAAAAATAATTTACATTGCTGGTAGGTTATCATTGCACAAATTAACACTCTCTACAATAAAAAAAAAAAGAGGAGTTCTAAACTAACGTGTCTTCACTGTATCTAACGCACACACGCTCAAGGCTGATTTAAGGCTGATTTATACTCGACGCATCCGCAAGTTCGCTTTGAGTGCGAGCGACATCGTTTCGCGTGGCGGTGTGCACAACATTTTTTGTAACTTTCCACGCAGCTCCGCTTCCGAAGGTGCATGAGTTCAAAGCGACTCTAGCTGAACATGCACGTCTATGCCAGCATTTGTGTGAAACAGAAGCAGTTTGATGTTAAGTGCAGTCACACACACAGGTCACGTCGCGGCCCAACTCAGACATTCAGGAACAAACTTTTTAGCGCTGCCCCACAGTTTTATCAACTAAATAGCTTAATTTTCTCAACGAGGAGCTGGTAGCATCATTGTTTCTAAAGGAATTAAAGCCACAGCTTTACTGTTAATAGAGAAACGTGGCAAAACGGTGGTAATTCATACATACACAGCCTCTCTCTTTCTCTCTCTCTCTCTCTCATAAATGAACACTCGATGAATTACAATTTTCTGAGAATAAAATATTGAAGTGGAGATCGCTAAACTGCAAGCTAACCTAGTGTTGGGTCGTTCTTGAATGATTTGTTAATTTTGAATGAATCTTTAATGTGACTCGGGAAGAACGAGTCGTCTCGGGGAGTGATTCGTTCAGTCGCGCATGCGCAACATCCTATAGGTTCTGTACTGGAATTAGTCAAGTAGTACACTCAGTTTCGAGTCTTCGGGTTTTTCCGAGTCATTCGTTCATCACGTGACCGCCCCATAAGCTTTAACCAATGCAGTCTGAGCCGGAAAGAGAATTGATTAGTTCATCTCTCGAGTGTTCGGGTTTGAGTCGTTCGTTCATCACGTGACAGCCCCATAAACCCAAACCCGAAGACTTGTCAGATAAGAGGTGAGGTGAGCTAATCATAGACTGAAGACCCAGGTAAACAATGAATTAATCTTTTCTGTTTCTTATAGCAGTTTTGTATTGTTTGTAGTGTGATCAACGTTTGCGTAAGTAATAGACATATTAGGGAAGTAACACGTAACATTTTAATTATATTTTGCTAAAATGAACGAAATGACTTGAAAAAAGATTCGTTAATTTTGCTGAACGAGACTCAAAGGTCCGAGTCACTAAAATGATCCGAACTTCCCATCACTAAAGCTAACCGCTGTTTTCAGAAAGCAAGCGCGTTTATCCACAGTGGAGAGAGAGAGTGCGTGTGCACATGGTTGCCAGGTTGACAAAGATAAGTAGCACACTTAGCAGATATTTCCGTATTGTGCAAGTGTGAAGCTCTGTTTTGGGGATTACGTCTCTTTATATCAGGCAACCCAGTTGTGTTCCTCTGCGGCCAGATTATTAACAGATGCTCTATTCATTCTTTTTTAGAAACCTCGCACTTTTCTACTCTATTTTAAAAGTTGTAAAATTAAGTGCGGTCCACTGCTGCACACGTGCCACAATATCGATACAGGGCCATCTGTATCGATACTTGTATCATCAAATCTCTGTGACGATACATCGTAGTATCGATATTTTAAACACAGATATCGGATACCAGTCGTGTCTAAAGTGAATGTAAACAGGCGGGCCAAAAAATCTGATTTGGTCAAAAGATCGGATCTCTGCATTAAGACTTGCAGTGTAAATGCAGCCTTGAAGTCAACAGAATGTGGCATTTTCAAGCCTTTGTACTTCCACTATGTGATGAATTTCTGGGCGAAGATAAAAAAAAAATAGAACAGGACTTGATTTTATTCATCGTGAATTGATTGGATATTGAAAAGTGGGTGTTGCATATTAGAATGCTTAAAGGTAGGTGTCAAAAAGGAAGAGGGCTTGGTGACATCATCTGAAAAGAAAGCTGTTCGAGAGACTGAAAAGATTATGAAGACCGTTTTCTATGGAATAATGTGGACAGTGAATGCGTATTTAAATAAGTAAATAAATAGGGTCAACATTAATTTCATTCTGACTTTAAGGCCCTAGGTCATGTCTAATTTTTAAAATCCATGTTTTTTTGTCCAATGTTTTGTTGACTGATCAACACCAAGGTATGCAACAGTACAGCCCATTGAACATACTGTACTTCTTTCCCTTGTGCTCTTCTGTGCCAGATTAAATATGGTGTTTGTGCTGACTAAGATTTATACCAAGTTGGTACTCTAAAGGCCCCCAAGTACTCAAGGCAAAGTTGTTTCTCGTTCTTTGCTTAGGGGTAAAAAGAAGTTCAAAATACCTTTGTGGTGATATGCTTGTAGCGAATATCCATTTCCATGTCAAAGAAAGCAGAGTCGCAGAACACGTAATCGCCACAGACCAATGGTAGTGCAAAGGTGTTTAAGGGGCCGTAAATCAATATGATACAAAAAGGCTTATCATAGGAAGAGAAGATCATTTAGGTTAGCTGCTGTTTCCATTTTTACAGTGCGTCGCCTCTGCCTGACCTCTCTGTTCTGTCCCTGGGGAGTAAACAGTCTAATGACCTTCCCAAAGGTCCACTCCATTCCTACAGATAAACATCAAACACACTCCACTCACACACAATTACCGCTGCCAGCTCCGCCGTCTGGACTGCCAAGAGCTGATCATGGTCTGCTTTTTGAAAGTTCCTCATGACTTTGGGTATTGCTAGTGTTTTTGTAAACACAGTGTTGGGTAATGTTTACCCGTTGCTGTATATCACCATGTCTAGCTGATCAACATCACAGTATATGCAAATATAGATACTAGACTAGCTGGTTTGGGAATGGCTGCTGTAAATGTTAATACAAACTACCAATTGCGCTTAAGGTGTAGTTGTACTGACTTAATATGAAAAACTAATTTTTTTAATTTTTGAGATATGCATGTCAATGGTGATCATGTTTTGTTAATTTAAAAAGGAATTCATGCATACAATGACTTTGATACACCTATTCTAAGATGAACTGGGTTACAGTTTCTGGATTCAAATTCATTCTGATCATTTCTTGGGGCTTAAAGTAAAAAAAAAAAAAAGGGATGTACCTGTCTGTAGATAATTTATTAGTCTCATTTAAAGGATTAAAATATTTGAAGAATGTTTGGTCTTTTTGTAATAATTGAATTTATTATTATTTAATTAAAGAGCAATATTGGTTTTACAATATAATTCATATTTGAAAAACTTTTTAAATATAATTAAATATTTGTAAAAATCCAGAGTTTTTTTGTAAACTTCAGTTATGACATTTAATCAAAGTAAATAAAAAAAAAAATTTTTCCCAAAAGACACATGAAACCAGCACGAGTACAAAGTTTACAGTTCTGATTGGTTGAACCATGTTTGAATCTGGTTTTGAGTCTGTGTCTCAATGGTTGACTAATTTGTTAGTCATCCAGCAACTGACCATCGTGGTACATCCATACTTAAACATTGTTGAACATAGTTTATCCAACCAGAATTCAGAACTATTGGTTTAATAATACTCTTCAAACAGAAAGTAACTAGTAACTTGTTTTTCCAGGGTATCCCTACCATTAACCCAACCTCTGTTCCTAGAGCCAGAGCAGCTCTTAAAGAGATGACTGTTGCGAGTCTACCTATCGGACACAAAAGCTTTTGCAGGACTTGGGGGGGCCGCTATGGGGAGGTGGGAGAATTGCTGAAAGGCTGTACTTTGTAGTTTGTATCACCTGATACCACAGAGCGCTCTCTGATAAGCTGAGATCTCTCTCTTCAGAATGAAGGCTCTGAATAGATTCCTACAATGGCACCATTGACCCTGTCAGTATGTGCCCGTGTCCCAGCCGATGAACGCGCAGAACTCTTTTCTTTGAACGACTCTAACCGTTTTCCATGGTCTGACCCGGGAGAAGGCTATAGATGTTTTTCACTGTCTAATCCAGTGGTTCTCAACCTTTTTTCCACTGGGCCGCACTATGGTCCAAGTGCAAGTCTCACAGGCCGCACGCATATCATTTACATATTATGTCACCAATACAAACCAACCAGATTTATAATAGCCTGTCATTCAAATCAAAAATGCCATTGAAATAAATAAATAAATAATTATACTCCCCATTAATAAAACACCTGATGCTGTCAGGAGCTGACCAATTTTGTGAAATTCGGCTCAAAAGGAGTAACGGCACAATGAAGTTGCGATTATAAGTTGCAGTCTGTAAGACGCGCACTGAAGCGTGACTTGACGCGCGACATAGCAGAAAATGTGCGTTCACAAATGTAGCCTATGTTGATCCAAATATGGAAAGCACTTTCGAATTTAATAATCTTCTCTCCAGAGATGTTTTGCCACATTTCTGCAATTAAGGATGATTGCTGCAATCAGTTTCTTTATTTTATAAAAGCACAACGTTTTGTTAATATTGTGAGTGCACACAAATAAAAGTAGACCCTTTACAGTTATGAATGATGTATTATTCTTACCTTTATGAGCAAAAATGTGCGTAAAAGTGGCGTATCCACTGAAAAAAATGCAAGTGATCGCGCT
>NW_015505672.1:365655-372797 GCF_001515645.1 Sinocyclocheilus grahami
CCTTTTTTCCACTGGGCCGCACTATGGTCCAAGTGCAAGTCTCACAGGCCGCACGCATATCATTTACATATTATGTCACCAATACAAACCAACCAGATTTATAATAGCCTGTCATTCAAATAAAAAATGCCATTGAAATAAATAAATAAATAATTATACTCCCCATTAATAAAACACCTGATGCTGTCAGGAGCTGACCAATTTTGTGAAATTCGGCTCAAAAGGAGTAACGGCACAATGAAGTTGCGATTGTAAGTTGCAGTCTGTAAGATGCGCACTGAAGCGTGACTTGACGCGCGACATAGCAGAAAATGTGCGTTCACAAATGTAGCCTATGTTGATCCAAATATGGAAAGCACTTTCGAATTTAATAATCTGAGGTTCTCTCCAGAGATGTTTTGCCACATTTCTGCAATTAAGGATGATTGCTGCAATCAGTTTCTTTATTTTATAAAAGCACAACGTTTTGTTAATATTGTGAGTGCACACAAATAAAAGTAGACCCTTTACAGTTATGAATGATGTATTATTCTTACCTTTATGAGCAAAAATGTGCGTAAAAGTGGCGTATCCACTGAAAAAAATGCAAGTGATCGCGCTAGCGCCTCTATGTCCTGCAAAGCGCGCTTTAGCTTCCACTCTCCGCACAAACTATTGGATATAGCGCACATTTATCTAGGTTTAACGTTAAAACATTGTTATATGCTTGAACTGTTTTATATCTATAGATTTTATTTTAGGCAAATCGTGATGATTTGAGAAGGCTACATTGATCAAACATAGGCTATGATCAGCTCACTGTCTGCCACTGGCCGCTTGGTCGTTATTTTAAAAAGCAAAAACTTATATTTAACGTTTTTCTAAATTAACTTAATAAAAAAATGAAACGAAATATAATCACTTTGCCATTACATACAAAACTTAACTATTTTAATATAGCTGAAACAGTAGTATAAGCTGTTTTGGGAGAAGGGGAAAAAAAGACGGACTCGGGCCGGTAATTCTGATAAGCTGTCGGACAAGGGCCGGGCTAGGGCCTGAACGTCACGGGTCAGGGCTGGACTAGGGCCTGTATTTGAGGCCCGTGCAGGGCTCTAGCCTGAACATCTTCAAGTGAGTGGCGGGCCAAACTGAAAGTTGATGCCGAAAGTACAGCACTCTCCTACCTTCACTGCTATGACTACTCTTGTTTGTATGTGTTCCTTCGCTGGCATTTTCCACATTTAGTTTTTCTCCCTTAATAACAAATGTGTCCATTCTGATGCTCAATTTTACCGAACTAATGGCTGCTGATGATTATTTGAATTGAATTCTGCCAAAGTGCACGCTTGTAAGTGTTCGTTAAATGCGTAACGTTAATTACATGAGTAGGCTACAGGTCTGCTCATGTCTGAAAATAATATATGAAAAGCTAAATTATTTTACATAAAAACATTTATAGCTTATGTTTGTTTAGTACATTTTTTAAATTAATGTAAAAACTAAAATGAATTGTAAAACTGAAAGTTATTTTTTTTAATTGTGTTCAGCGGGCCGCGTTTGAATTCGTGATGGGCCGTGGGTTGAGAACCACTGGTCTAATCAAATGATCAAGTATATGTAAGCTTTCAGATATAAACGGGAATTAAAGTGCATTGGTTGAATGTCAAATCAAGTTGGATTAGGAATTTTAAACAAGACCACTTTATTTCATGGCCACCAGTTTAATCTGTCAGGCACAGATTGCTGGTCTAGAATTACTTTTAATTAATACATTTTTAATTTTTTTTTACACCAATTTGAGTGCGTACCATTTATAAAATTCAATGCCTCTTTCATGTTTATTTTTTTTTCATAACACCTGTGTCGCAACTTGTCAAAAATAAATATTTCCTATTACAACTGATGACTTTCTATAATCAAGTTTCTGTTTCTAATGTGCTGCACAGCTACTCCAGCCATTTTATTATTTGCATTCGTTTTTGTTGCTAGTTTGATAATGCTTTCAGGTATCAGTATGACTTTTGTAGTTTCAATTCTGTTTAATGACATTTTTACCATATTTATCTAAATTAATTCTGCAGAATTCAAGAAAAGGTGAAAAAAGTGCAGAAAATATATGCAGAATGTTTTGTAGTAAGTTGCACTTCAGTCATCAGTGTCTTCAGGTATTTAAACATCATTCAGCCAGAGCATTGTGGACTGCTGTGCTGTTAATGTTGGCTCCTGCGTCTCTACCTGGTGCAAGCTCCAAAAATCTGTCAGTGGAAATATTTGTCGTGATATACCGACTGTTAGCAAGAATCCAGTCAAAGCCACTTTGCTTGTAGGTTTTTCTTACAGACAAACTCTTTCTCTTTCTGTCGTTCAGGACAACAATCATCGTCACTAGCTCATTCCTGGATGCTTTCCAGAAAGTGGCAGACATTGCAACTGGAACACGAGGTAAGATGAGATCTCTACCTCCTTTGTCTCTCTCTCTCTGCTGTCTCACCGCTCAAACAGTCTGTCTCTCCAGTGATGATAATGAGGAAAACAGGCTAGTCGTATTTCACAGGAAAGGTTATTCATCAGACATGAACGCTCTGGAATTTGACAGTGCATACTGATAAAAAAAAAATATATATATATTCAAACGTACTGAGACTGAGCTAATATATTTAAGTTGATGTGTGTGTAAAATTGTCAGTGTTAAAACACTTTCTGCCAGTTTAAAGTGCAGTGAGGCATTTGTAGATAGACTCCCTCAGAAAAGTGTAAACTGGTGTTTGTTGAGCATTCCGGCCAACCCAACACAACAATGTTGGCTCAACCAATCGCATGATTTGGGGGCGGGGCTATCTGTTTAATTGACCAATGGCAGATAGGGCTTTCTTTGGGAATTCTGGTTGAAAACAAACATATTTACATTTTGTTTGATGAGACACTAAAAGTGCATATCATACATCCAAATGTGAATTTTGATTAAAGCAATTTCACGTTCTATTTTATAATTTCAAACTCGTTTGTAGGATTATGTTGTTTATTCTTCTTGGGTGAGATTAAGGGAAATGTGTTTTTACTTTGGAGATCAGCTTTTTCTTATCGTTCTTGCAATCAAAACGGAAAACTAGTAATGCAGGTTATCCTGTTATGCTCTATATGTAGTGTATTATCTTTTTGTTTTATTCTATATTATCTTTTTGAGATTTGTAATTTATTTGTTTGCACTATGAGGTCTCACCTTTAGGACAGCGTGTTAACGTCCTGAAATAAGCGGTGTAAAATCACCCAAGGCAACAGATGTTCAACCTTAATTCACAAAGAACCAAAAGAAGGTCATCAACGTATTGTTCTCCGCTCAGACAATTGGAGGAAGGCATGACTGTCTCATAATGGCCCCGTATTGGGTTGCATAGCTCCACTTCTTGTTAAGGTGACCTGTTCATTTCTAAAGTCTTCTTGCTGTGTGTTTGCACTCCTCGTTTTTTGTACTGCCGCTGTGATTTAGCCCTGACTCTGTTTATCTTGCTGATAGTCCAATAATTTTACCTTGATCTTATGCCGCTAAACGCTGAATGAGATTAGCATAACAAAAAAATGGACACTGTTGTCCACGTGCTATTTTGAATCTGTCTTGAGTTGTTTTTTTTAGTCTACTTAATGAATTCAATCAATGTAACATAATATTGGAAGTGTACTTCCTTTTTTCCATCTTAACCTCTTTATTTATGCTTCATTTTAGACTCGTATACTTATTGTTGATATACTTCTTTTGCCTTGATCTAATTAGTCTACAAAGAAACACGGCAACCGTAGTAAATAATTTGTGAGTTGTTTTGTTTGTAGCTAAAACCTGATCCGTTTCTAATGTCCTAGTCCACAGCTGACTAGGCCAATAGCAAAACAATGTTATGTCTTAGTTCAGTTGTGAGTTGCATTAAATTACATGTTGTGGAAGAAAAAAAAAAAAAGCAATTCCAGTTTTCAACTTGGACAAATGCAGTAGAACAGCAATTGACGTCAGACTTCCACCTTGGAAATTTGTGAGGAAGTCCACAACAATGACGTCATGTGAAAGGTATTAATGTAGGCTGCAGACAGCATGTCAGCTCACTAGATTTTAGAACGGAGCTGTAGTATTAACTTATTCTGTGTTTCGTCCCAATTTGCACATGCAAATATTTTCATACCCTAAGAGAATTCATTTACCCAGAACACAGAAGAGGTCTTGACATGCCAGAAAAAGGGAGTGAAAGAGCATTTAAAGAGTTAGCTGCCAGTGGTGCTGCTGCACCTTAACACGAAAGAGCTGTCATGATTCAGACCTGCTGTGTCATGCCTTCTGATGCAAATGGTTGCATGAAATGTCTTTGTTTGGTGGTCTTGACTGTTGAAGAGGTTTTTTTTTTTCTGTTCTCGCTGAAAATAAAGGAATGGTGCATGTGTTTGGATTGAGTTTGTGTTTGATTAGGAAGTTAGTGTTGACATGCTTGGCATCTCTTTCAGTCTGAGGAGTTTTATGTTCTTTAGATTGTTGTCGGCTTTGTGTTCTTTGTGTAGTCACTTTCACTCTTCTTTTCACTGATAAATTCATCCATGATGTGAGAATTTAAGATCATTGATGCTAATTTGTTAACAGTTACTCAAAATATATATGTAGCTTACAAACAAACAATTTTCAAAACTACACTGACAGTACTCAGCAGTATTTTCTGCCCTATATTATAGGTCTGTCTCCATAGGGCCTTTCGCACTGCAGGAACCTTTTCATAGTACCAGAACTAATTGTGGAACTACCCACTTTTCGGCGTGTTCGCACCGCCGGAACTGGGAGCGATTTTAGTACCGGACTGCCTTTTTCGAGAACCAAATTAGCTCCTACTCCGGAGCAGGGTCTAACCAGCACAACTGGTACTACTCGTGACGTAAGTAGACATTGATTGGCCAAACGCGTATGAAAACGCCCTCACCCACCATGATTTAAAACGCCGTGTAAACGTACTGTAAACATGTCAACTTATTTCGCAAGTATGGAGAACAGCGATAGATGGACGGACGCTGAAGTGCAGGCACTTGTAGCAAATGTAGCACTGCCAGTTGTCGTTGGAGATTCTTAGTCCTCCTTTCCATTCTTTCAATCTCTTTACGTATACGTCGACTTTCCATGTCCATTATTGTGAAACCCGCGAGACACAACAAAAACACAGCTCCGATCACAGTGTCCTCCATCCTCCTGTTGTTAACGTAGTGTTTTGTTTCTGTTGTTGAACGCCGCGCACAAATGACGACGCTGTCGACCGGCTTACGTCACTGCTTAGTACTGTCGGTGCGAATGCAACCCTTTAAATGGTACTGGGAAATAGTTTGCGCAAAATCGTCCCAGTACTTTAGTACCGTACATTTAGTTCTGGAACTAAAGCGGTGCGAATGGGCCTCATGTTTGTCTTAAAGGGGTCATATGATGCAATTTCAAGTTTTCCTTTATCTTCGGCGTGTTACAAGCTGTTCGTGCATAGATAAGATCCCTAAAGTTACAAAGACTAAAGGCTCAAACCCAAAGAGATATTCTCTATAAAAGTTAAGACATGTCTACGTCCTCCTAATATGCCTTGTTTAAACACGCCCCCACATGTCTACATCACTGTGTGGGAAGATTTGCATAACACCACCCAAATTTTCACGCAAAGAAAGAAGGCATAACTTTTATTCTCGCTGTAGTGTTGTTACCGCCATGTCGTGGAGACGCTGTGAAAGCGAAACTGTGAAAGCGAAACAGTTTCGAAACTGTGAAAGAGGACACGACTAGAAATCAGTGGTTAAGTTGTATTTACAACACTGTTCCAGAACAGTTTAACCCAAATATGCAGATGTGTGCAGCGCATTTTACGGAGGACTATTTCCTGATCCTGGGAGAGTATCCTACAATGCCAACTGTTCTGACTTGCAGCCTGTAAGTACGTTTTCATATTTAAAGAATTTGCCACTGACTCAAACACGAGTTTTGAGCAGTGTAGAGTAGCGCTTGCTTGTCGTTTCTCCGATCAGAAATGCAGACATGGTTTTATGTTTACGCGGCGCGATACGCCAAGCAAAAAAAACCGTACAAGTCATTATAATCAGTAATTGTGTCCCCACTGGATGCAACAAAAGCCTTGTTTGTAATGGGTTTTATTGATTTTGTCTCGTCGCGACTGGACACGGCATCACAGTATGGTAAGGGGTGTAACATTTCCGTCACACACTTGAGGTATTCGGCCAATCACAACGCACTGGATAGCTGGCCAATCAGAGCACACCTCGCTTTTCAGAACGATGAGCTTTGTAAAAATCAACGCGTTTTAAAAAGGCGGGGCATAGAGGACCAAAAATAATGTACAGTATGTGGAAAAGAATGTGTTTTTCGAACCTTAAACCGCATAAACACATTGCATTACACCAAATACACAAAATAATGTTCTTTTTAGCAACGTCATATGACCTCTTTAAACAGGACATGCACACTTGCTCTCTGTTGTCTGATTTCCACCAGGACCCTTGACTTGAGTCTCAGTATTGATTATGTTGACAGGCCTATCAGCTGCTGAGCTGCCCACATCCCCCAAACCTGATCAATCGACTTATTGATCACAGCTGAGACCGCTTTGCGAAACCAAACCATCTGCTTGGGGTTTCATTCATTTGATAAAATTGCTGTTTAAAAAAGTTTATTTATTTATTTCAGATTTAATGAAATCACAGTTACAAATGGTAAATTAATTCTAATTTACATTTGCAATTAACTTATAGCTACATACTGATGGGTATAATTTATGCAAACTACAATTATTTAATGTAATTCTAATTTAACTTAATTATAATAATGTGCTTCTTGTAAATAATGATTTGGCAGTTATAAATGTCCTAACATTTATTAATAAATATTATGTATTTATTTATTTTTGGATATTTAGGATTGGATGTCTATCGACCAATACACAGCATTCTCAGGACAAATATTTTAGTGTAATGTTCCGGTCACCATGTTGATCTTTATTTTGCAATAATGATCAGGTGACTGGACATTCAATCTATGTCTACGATCTCCAATATGGCGTGCGAATGTGCGAATGCAACCCTTTAAATGGTACTGGGAAATAGTTTGCGCAAAATCGTCCCAGTACTTTAGTACCGTTTCTGGAACT
>NW_015505672.1:373232-399806 GCF_001515645.1 Sinocyclocheilus grahami
CAGCCTGTAAGTACGTTTTCATATTTAAAGAATTTGCCACTGACTCAAACACGAGTTTTGAGCAGTGTAGAGTAGCGCTTGCTTGTCGTTTCTCCGATCAGAAATGCAGACATGGTTTTATGTTTACGCGGCGCGATACGCCAAGCAAAAAAAACCGTACAAGTCATTATAATCAGTAATTGTGTCCCCACTGGATGCAACAAAAGCCTTGTTTGTAATGGGTTTTATTGATTTTGTCTCGTCGCGACTGGACACGGCATCACAGTATGGTAAGGGGTGTAACATTTCCGTCACACACTTGAGGTATTCGGCCAATCACAACGCACTGGATAGCTGGCCAATCAGAGCACACCTCGCTTTTCAGAACGATGAGCTTTGTAAAAATCAACGCGTTTTAAAAAGGCGGGGCATAGAGGACCAAAAATAATGTACAGTATGTGGAAAAGAATGTGTTTTTCGAACCTTAAACCGCATAAACACATTGCATTACACCAAATACACAAAATAATGTTCTTTTTAGCAACGTCATATGACCTCTTTAAACAGGACATGCACACTTGCTCTCTGTTGTCTGATTTCCACCAGGACCCTTGACTTGAGTCTCAGTATTGATTATGTTGACAGGCCTATCAGCTGCTGAGCTGCCCACATCCCCCAAACCTGATCAATCGACTTATTGATCACAGCTGAGACCGCTTTGCGAAACCAAACCATCTGCTTGGGGTTTCATTCATTTGATAAAATTGCTGTTTAAAAAAGTTTATTTATTTATTTCAGATTTAATGAAATCACAGTTACAAATGGTAAATTAATTCTAATTTACATTTGCAATTAACTTATAGCTACATACTGATGGGTATAATTTATGCAAACTACAATTATTTAATGTAATTCTAATTTAACTTAATTATAATAATGTGCTTCTTGTAAATAATGATTTGGCAGTTATAAATGTCCTAACATTTATTAATAAATATTATGTATTTATTTATTTTTGGATATTTAGGATTGGATGTCTATCGACCAATACACAGCATTCTCAGGACAAATATTTTAGTGTAATGTTCCGGTCACCATGTTGATCTTTATTTTGCAATAATGATCAGGTGACTGGACATTCAATCTATGTCTACGATCTCCAATATGGCCTTGTCTCCACTTTTTTTTCATCCAAAGCACTATCCATGTAGTAGCTAAAGGCAGGATGAGAAAACTACCCCATCCTCCATCTTTCTAATCCATCCATTCATCTATCCAACACTCATTCATTCACTGATTGCATTGATTGATGCATTTCATTGTGTTCACTGTTGCGTTTTACTGGAGGTTATAGTTCAAAACTGCCTTGCATGCTCTTCTTCAGCTTTTCTCTTCATCAGTTTGTGATTTGCAATTTCGCCTCCATTTTCCAACCTCATTCCTTCCACCAATAACAGATGAGGGCAGAAAATCGCCCCGCTTCCTTATTTTCTCTCCGTCCATCCTTTTTCTTGCACAGCACTTTTAAGGCAGCTCCTCAGAGGGCAGCTGGTGGCCTAAATATGCTGCTCATGAGTTTGTGCCTTAGCGAATAGTAGGGGTTGAATGACTTCTGATTTTTTTTAAAGTCAACTTTTATGTGATGAAAGTCGACTAGTCGCTGATGATGTCATTAAAGCGATGGTTCACCCAAAAATTAAAATTGTCATCATTTACTCACCCTCAAGTAGTTCCAAACCCGTATACATTTCTTTGTTCTGCCGAACAGAAAGAAAGATATTTTGAAGAAAATTTGTAACCAGGCTGTTTTGGGGCACTATTGACTTCCATAGTAGGAGAAAAAAATACTATGGAAGTCAATGGTGCCCCGGAACTGCTCTGTTTCCCACATTCTTCAGAATATCTTCCTTTGTGTTCTGCAGAACAAATACATTCATACAGGTTTGAAACTACTTGAGGGTGAGTAAATGATGACTTAATTTTTGGGTGAACTATCCCTTTAATTAACAAATAAGTCTGGAGCTGTGACACACCTTGTGTGCTACTTTACAGATAAAGTAGCACAGTAAAGATTACATTCTTATGAATGCATTAGTGAGAGCGATTGCATGTGTGAATTAATTCTAGGCTACCTGACTGCGTTTCTCTACTAGTACTGAAGCTGTGGGATTTAGTTAAGAAATATATGCTTGAACTTTTCAGTTTCTAAACTATTATATTGAGAAATCACAGAACCGTGTTGACAATTACATTTCCACGCTGAATGATTCTGTGCACGTGCGATCTGTATGAGATGTACGCACTACTGTCCTAGGTGGGTGCAGCAGCACATTAGATTAGAATGGCGATTAACTTACCTGAACAATAAGCTGTTTAAAACGTGCATTCTCCCATTCAATTTCGAGCATCCATTAATATAATCACACATGTCTTGTGGACCGCTTTCAGAGTATGCATTTATTTGTCATTTGAACTGTTTGAAAACGGAGCGTAAATTTGGAAGTCCTTCAAATATTTCTTATCCTGTTGCGCCCCCTATAGGGCCAGCGACTAGACATCGTCAAGCTTAAAGCGTCATGGCAGAGCACTGTAGTCGACTAGTCGATTAGTCGGTGCAACCCCTAGCGAATAGAACAGAAAGCGGGACATTCTAGTGTTCACTTCTAAGGTAAATTCTTCATCTTCTCTCACTAAACATTAGCTCTTGTTCTTACAGCTCACTGATGAAATTATCAAATAACTGGGTAGCTGCTCTTCATGAGTACCATCTGTGTAAAGACCCATGGACAGCTGTATTAAGACAAAATGGGAATGAATGATGAACATATGGAGGTATAGTTGGAGTCGCCAAAAGCACCATTGCACTGTCACTGACTGGGGTGCTGTTTTGGTCCCACACCTGTTTGGGCCCGCGCCTGGTTCACAGCTGCCACACTTTCACAAAGGGGCCACACCAGCCCCAGTTGTCTGTAAATATGTGTGCGCGCGTTTAGATCCCCTACTGACCCTCAAACGTCAGACCCCACTGCAAACATTCCAGATACAGGAAGGATTAAAGTGCACTAGGAAGGCAGGATTGGCATGTATGTGTTTGTGGGGAATTTAACCCACTGAGAGCACTGACCCTCACTACCCCCTCTGCAACCCCAGCTGAGAGTGATTGAGTGTACGGTGAGCAGCTGGGAAGTCCCATGACCCTTCCACGTAGAGACTAAGTATGTATGCAATACAGCATTATTTTAACAGCCTCTCACTTCTTGCTGACCTATTTACTCTTTATAAACTAATTCCATATAGATTTAGTCCTAAACCTCAAAAAGTCTAAAGCAGGGCATCCCAGCATTTCTTCTGAACCCTTTAAAGAGATAGTTCATCCAAAACGGAAAATGATCATTTACTTACCCTCATGTCATTTCAAACCTGTATTGCTTGCTTTCTTCTCTGGAACACAAACGGAGGTGTTTATAATGAGGCTTGAGGCTGTCAAGTTTCAAGTAGCAAATCAGCATATTAGAATGATTTCTGAAGGATCATGTGACACTGAAGACTGGAGTAATGATGCTGAAAATTCAGCTTTGCATCACCGCAATAAATTACAATTTACAATATATTTAAACAGAAAACCGTTTTTTTAAATGTTGAAGTGCCCCTATTATGCCATTTCCAATATTGCCTTTAATGTAAACGATCTGCAAAGTTGTAAAGCTGAAAGTGCACGATAAATAAAGTTATTGTCTCCCAAAATAAAGAATCGACTCTGAACAGCTGAAACGAGTCGTTAGTAATTCGAATCCTACTTCCGTGACGGCTACACGTTATGGGGTAACACATTTGCATAATGCGCACCTATGTTCTACATTGGCCGGCCGCGAACAACTTGACCCCGCCCACAAACACGTCATTCTACTGACGACTGCTTCTCTAATCTCGGGAGTTCAACACGGGATTCATAAAACGCTTGCTGTTGAAAGATGGACCAGTATCCTGTTTATTTGGACCAGCTGCTCCACTGAATCACAACCTGTAAGTATGATAAATAATAGATGTTTATATTTTCTATAGAGCGTTCAAAATACAGAACTATTGAAATAGGCGTATCGTTTCCGAAACGCATTGTACGCCGTAGAGCAATCACAACAGACTAGGCCATCTGATCAATCAGAGTAGAGCAGGCTCACAGAAAGGAGGGGTTTAGAGAGATTGAATCTTTAAACTGCTTCGAACGAATCGTTTGAGAATCGCTAGAAAATGAGGTGATATTAAATGCATATTTTGAGAAAACGAAAGTGTTTTTTGACCTTGCATGCATGTAATCCTATTTTAGGAGACTCCCAAAACAATATTAGGAACCCTAAAAATGGCATAATAGGGGCACTTTAAAGATATTTCACAATATTACTGTTTTTACTGTATTTTTGATACAATAAAAACAGCCTTCTTTCAAAAACATTTAAAAATCTTATTGACCCCAAACTTTTTAATGGTAGTCAGTGTAAAATAAAAGACAGAATTTTTAGTCATTTTACTGATACACAATGAGCTTTTCACAATTTTGACTGGATAATGTATTCAGTGAGATGAACATTGAGAATCGTGTAGAATCATTCAGACTGGTTTTGCAAACTGTCAGCTGAAAAGATCCATTCAGTAAATGATGTGAGGATTTTTGTGTTTGAGTGAGCTATCCCTTTAAGTATCATCTTTTTATACAGAGAATATTTAAATTTGTTTTTCATACATTGCTCTTTCCTATGATTCACTCTCTCTGATAAATCACACTGACGTGGACGAATAATGGACTTCACCTTTAGCAGTGATTTTCTATGCTACCGTATTTATTTAGTCCCTCTGTGTGATGGTATGTTCTCTGATGAAAAGACCTGCAAAAACTTGTCTTGTGAATCATAAGGTTGGTGACACACAGTGGATGAGTTCCCTTAGGGACGTTTTTGAAGCAGATTGTTTTTAATAGAACAAAAAGGTTTTTCTCTAGTCTCTTAGGTAACTCATGACTAGTTACCACAGTGGTAGACATTACACAATTGGTTGGCACACCCAGTGTTTAATCTGAAGTGAAACCTCTGGAGTTTTGGAGTGCCTCTGGAGTTTTAGAGATTCACGTAATATTTTCAGCTTCATGAAGTACAGTTTGACATATATGTGTGAAATTTAACACTAGTGTGCATCCTTATGATTTATTCTCCCAGTTCATTTTATTCATGAATTTTTAGCATCATTACTCCAGTCTTCAGTGTCACATGATCCTTCAGAAATCATTCTAATATGCTTATGTGCTGCTCAAGAAATGTTTGATTATTATCAATGTTGAAAACAGTTGTGCTGCAACATATATTTTGTGAAAACTGTGATACATTTTTTCAAGATTCTTTGATGAACAAAGTTTAGAAGAACAGCATGTATAGAAATCTTTCATAACATTGTAAATGTCTTTACTGTCACTTTTGATCAAATAAATGCAAACTTGCTGAACAAAATTATTAATATCTTTAAATAATATGTGATTTTAAAAAAGTGCATATTTTAAATGGTTTAGGTTTATATCATGAACCGAGCCATTACTTGAATAGACTTGCAAGCACACTATTGCTGCATCTCAAACTGCGAGGTGCATTTTGCACTCAAAAATGACAATGAAAGTTGCTGTTTTCTGTCTGATTTTTTCGCACTTTCTGGGAGTCAGAGTGCTTCAGTTTTCAGGAGACAGAATTTCTAGGCTGCTACTAGCTATCATGGTGTGGCATAGGGCTGCACGATATTGGAAAAAAAACTCACATTGCGATATTTTTTTTTCTGCGATATATATTGCGATATGGGAAAAAAATCTTGAATAGACTTGCAAGCACACTATTGCTGCATCTCAAACTGCGAGGTGCATTTTGCACTCAAAAATGACAATGAAAGTTGCTGTTTTCTGTCTGATTTTTTCGCACTTTCTGGGAGTCAGAGTGCTTCAGTTTTCAGGAGACAGAATTTCTAGGCTGCTACTAGCTATCATGGTGTGGCATAGGGCTGCACGATATTGGAAAAAAAACTCACATTGCGATTATTTTTTTTTCTGCGATATATATTGCGATATGGGAAAAAAATCAGATGACTTCAATAGCTCTCTATTTGGGGGAAAAAAATAATCAATTATTGGGGTGATTTTGTAGGCGAGTAAATCAGCATAGGAAATAAACAAATTACAAGCATAGATAAATAACAGAACAAAGATACAAATTTAATAAACAGTGCTTTGTATTTTTCAGGTAAGTCTAACAGTATTCAGGTACAGAAATTGAATAATCAAATGTAAAATAACACTGCATAGTTTTCACTATAAATTAAATTTAAAAAATCTGTTAAAGCTACAAAAGTGATTTTTCTTTGTTTTGTTGTTTGATTAACTTTCATGACCGAGAAAGCAACAGGAACATTAAACTGCTTTGAAACGTCCATTTTCTTTCTCAATTGTTTACCTTCACCTAAGCCAGAAGTATCTGCGTTTACAAGGACACTTGCAGAGCACAGTATTTCAGGCACAAATAGATGCAGAATTGAACAGAAATCAGTGTTCACGTGCATCTGCGTGGCGCTCACTGTCTACACTGGACGCGAGCGGCGCAACGCGACAAAATGCAATGAACCCATTATAATCAGTGATGCTATGTGACTGTCTACACTGGATTGTGCGTGACACGACAAATCCCAACCGTAAACTGATGCCTCGTTCTATTTATGATGACTTACTGACACAGATTTTAAATGATATGTAACGGTCGATGTGTTGCATCCAGTGTAGAAAGACTTTGGGGCCGTTCACATGTCGTGCCTAAAAAATTTCCAGCACTGAAAATCCCTTGCAAGTAGCTCTGCTACTAAATTTATTTAAAATGTGTATCTCTGTACAGCTGTCGCATCCGGTGTAGACACCGTGTCTGTGTGTGAGCAAAGAAAGCGATCCGTATAAATATAACAATCAGTATACTAAACATCGCACATCCTGCGACGTGACTATTGCGGATGCGCACATTGCGATATCAGTGGCATGTAAAACAGTTATCTTTGAGCACAACTGAAATTCCTTTTGGTGAACAAAATTATAGCTGTTTTCAGATTTATCCACCCCCAAACATCATCATAAACTGTGGTTGTTAATTTTATGTCCGTCAGGTGATTTCTTCCTGTCTAAATGGGCAGTTATTGGCCAGAATAAGCTGCAACTTGGACTAGATGATGTTAAGCAAAAGTCTATCTGCAGGAGACGGAAACTTACAGATAAACAGAAACTGTGAACACTGAATCATGGCCTCATGGAAAAAGCGTCATGTGTCAGAAATGTAAAAAACCTAACATTTCCATTCCACAGCTTTTTTGTAGCATGTTTTGTGACTTTTTATAAATATATAAATAAAAACGAAGGCATCTGAATCATGAGCAGGCGTTGAATGTGGAGTCTGTGCTGTGGAGTGAGTAGGTGTGAACAGTGATGGACTCTGTAACACGGACACACTGGATGCTTTTATGTGGCCCGGGCATGAGTGGGCACCGGCTAAACTAGTGTTTAAGGATCGAAGGAAAGAGTGTGAAGTTTATTTTGGACTGTGTCTAATAGAGTGGCAAACGGGGAGTACAGACGCAAGGATGGGGATTACTTTGTATAGTCGTGTTTAGACGGAAAAGTGTGAGATCTTTGAAATTCTTGTTTTTGCATGCTGTCAATAAAGAGATGCAATAAAGCTCCAAAGCTTTCTTTTTTTATGTTAATTTGAAATTGTATCGTTCGGATCATGTGAACTGGTCATGTTGGCTACAGACAGAGACTGTCATGTTTGTCACGGATGTCATGGGGATCAGTTTTGTACACTTCTTGTTTTTATAGACACGTGTTAAACCAAACCCTGATGTTACACAATCTATGCCCACAGATCATCTGCTTGTAGAGGAACTTCTCTTGGGTATCTTGTTTATGCCGTTCCCCGAACCATACGCTATAACACTTCACGGCGATGTCTGTCAGGTCTCACCATGAGGCTTCATTTGCGTCTGCTTTGCTCACTGCTGTAGGGCGTTTGTGTGGTGGACGTTTCGAGCTAGCATGACCCAGTGATCATTTGGAACGCAATCTGCCTGGAACTTTTATCTTGTTTTGAGGCTTATGGCTAAGTGGGCCCCCATGACTCATGTGGAGAAAGGAACCAAGTGGTACAAACCCAACCCTGTGATCTAGCGGAGAACGTCCTCTTTCTGTCCATGTTTAAAAAATAAAAAAAAAATTAGTATTTCAGTATCATTAATCTTCAGTGTCACGTGATTCTTCAGAAATCATTCTAATATGCTGATTGGCTGCTCAAGAAACATTTCTCACTATCAGTGTTGAAAACAGTTGTGCTGCTTCATATTTTTGTTGAAATCATACAGGTTTTTTTTTCAGAATTCTAGGATAAATAGAAACTTCAAAAGAATAGCATTTATTTGAAATGGAAATGTGAATATTATATATAAAAATATTATATTTAAGAAGTCTTCACTGTCATTTTTAAACATTTCAATGCTTCCTTTCTAAATAAACGTATACAATTTTGTATCAGTTTAGTAAGAATGTCATATTGGCATCTTAGCTGGCATTAAGCTAATTAAGACTTTTCTGAAATTGAGTTTCCTTGAAGTCCATTCTGTTCATACCTGTTTTAAATACTAAATTCCTGTGCTTAAAATAATCTCTTCCCAATATGGTTTCCACTAAACATAGGCACCACATGAAGTTCAATGAGTTTGACTCTGCCAGCCTTCCTACAACGTGATCTTGCTCCCAAAACAAAAGCGACCTTTAGCTGGGCTCTTTTTTTAGTGTTTCACTCCGTTGAAGGCACTAGGCAGCTCTCAGCTGCCTGATATGGTGGTATGTGTTTACAACTCTCATGCCAACTTATGACAACTCTAGTCATTTTCAGATTTGTGGAATGACAACATTTGTAGGTAAGAGGGGTCTGTTCCACAGTCCTAGCGCTCTGTATGTTGATGAATCTCATTGTTGTGTGCTACACATTTAGCATGAGTTGTGCATGTATTGTGCTATATATTAAGGAAGGATAATACAGACAACGCCTAAAGTTCAGGAAGGACTGGGGACGCCTTGGTATGCCGTGACAGGTAATTTTAAGTCAGCTTAGGGAGGAAGTTTGTCCCCAGACTAGGTTTACGAGAGTATCCCAACCTGGGTGGGGAAGACAAGCCACTGACCATTTTCTTTGAAAACACACGGCCCCAGTGAAATGACATGTGACCGCTCTGTCTCGGCCTTTAACTATTTTTGGTTTGAATTTGAACATAACACAGAAAGCAGTCATCACTGTCTGAAAGTTTGACGGCACTTCAGTGAAATTAATTATATGGTATGATGTTGCTAGGAAAATAGTTTGACTAGGGCTTTGTTTTAGGTTTTTGGGGGGTGAAAAATTACTTTTTAAAAATAATAATAACAGTGCACAGTGACTCTGAGTTTTGCGTGCACACAAACCCTCACAGATGCATGTACATACTTTCTTGAAGACATTTGCAATTCATTATCCCCTGAAGGGCACACATGACCTGAATGAAGCTGAATTGGCAGCCCTTCAGTTCACTCCTTCCTGAAGTCCATGCAGGACGGCTGGCGATTCTGCTGACGTTGCCTCTAGCTGATCTGTTAGGGTCTGCCTTCATTGACAAAGCTGCCTTATATAGACAAGAGCTTTTCCTTGTATTGCGCCTTCATCTGACATCACATGATTCTCAACTCAGAGCTGATAAAATCTTGCAGTATAGAGAGAAATGCCTCTTTGAATGTGATTTATACCTGAATTTCATACTAATATGATTTTATTGAAAAACTTGTATCTTGTATTATATAACTTGTATTTCTTACTTGTGTGTGTGTGTGTGTGTGTATATATATATATATATATGTGTGTGTATATATATTTTTTATTTTGCATAATTCATGTTAATGATTTTGTAATATATTTTTATAAAGTTTACTGTATTTTTAAAAAAAATTTTAAATACTTTGGTGTCATATGTTCGCATTAGAGTTCATGCAAACAGGCCATAACACTGCTGAGAAAAGTGCACCATTTTGTATGAGCAAATGCACTTAACGGATTCATGCAATAAGGCTAATCAGATTTGCTTACATAAACCGGTTTCATTAAAACACTCTTAATGTTTCACTTCCTCAATTGGGGTCATTAGGGTTCAACAGTTTTTCAAGGACAGTTCTTTCAGTATTTTTCTGGTCTGAAACCAGCTGGGAGTGTAGACCTCTGGCTGATGTCAGTGTAGTGAAATACATTTTTTGTAATTTTGCATTATGAGAACCCTTAGGAGAGACACATATAATGTTTTATTACTGAGACTGTCTTCTCCCAGCAGCAAAGTTTAGTTAGGTGAAATTCTTGTGCAACATTGTCATGCAGAGGGTTTGTGAGAGCAAGCACGGTTTGCACAACTTTCCCCTGAAAACTATTGATCTTCAAATGAATTTGGTTGAACTGCTGTAATGTTTTAAGCACGTCTGCACGCTCAATGTTCACATTATTGCAATGTGCTTGCACTCATGCACTGTTTTTAATATTCTGTAATACCCTACTCTGTACCTAATGAAAAATTTTACTTTTTTTTTAACAAATGAAAATAATACTTTTTTTCAGTGTACTTTCAGTGTAATTCTCTTTCAATGTTTTTTTTAATGGTATTACAGGAAAAACAAATATGCTACTGAACACTTTTGTTTTATTATCTTAGTTTTGACTTTGTACCAAAGTCTCAACTTTAGCCTGTCTCTAGCACTTTCACGACTATGAGTGGCTGTCATTTTGAATGTATGAGTGTGATCAAGGTGTGCTGCGTCTGTGTGAATGGTCGTCTTTGTCCACAGAATGGCCTCTTTTAAGCATCATATCACAGACAGCAGTGAGTGCTTGTTAACTAAGGTTTCATTCTTCGGGCCTCTCTCTCATTCTGAATGAATATATTGTGACTGACCCGCGGTCAGAAAAACTCAATAGAGAATCAGAGATTGAAACGGAGCACGGCGAATGCTGCTCCAATGCGCTTTCTGTCCTCTTTAGCTCTCTTCATACAACCAGCTTACGTGCAGGGAAATTAAATTGTGGCTAAGCGAAAGCTTTTCCATTGAGGAAAACGTGGAAAAGTTTATGGCTCTTGAGCAAACACGATTTTGACCATTTAAGGTGATGTGGATGCCAGCTAGGTGTTGTTCCTCCGAGGTTGTGTGCAAAGGCTTGGTTTTATGTTGAGTTATGGACTCTTTTTCTAATGGCACAAGCGAGTGGAAAGTATTTGAGTGCTGACAGAAACGTACAGTCTCTCCGTCAGAGATAAAGACCATCTTTGTGTGATTAAGAGGCTTAATGGTGATCATACATCATATTGGCAAGAACAGTGAAGAATAGGGATGCTTCGATTGATCGGCCGGAGATCGATATTGGCCGATAATCACATTTTATGACTCGATCGGTACTCACTACACTTGGCCGATCTCACGAACCGATCGCAGTTTGATGACGTCAACGCGTGAAGACGTACATGAATGCGTGGGGACATAAATGATTTGGCACCACAGTCATGTCATCGCCAGTGTGGAAATGCTATGACGTTTTGAGAAACAATGAAAAATTCGCTATTTGTCGTGTATTCTTTGCATGATGATATGATGAATGGATGATTCATTTTTAACAGCAGATTCAGTGACGTTAGAGCTGATCGCGGCCGCTCTAATGCTTGTGTTTATACCGGCCAGCCACGGCATGTTTCTGAAGCGGCTCTCCGTGCTGCTTGGCTAAAAATAGTCTTTTGTGAGTTGTCACAGCATGGAGGACAGATCAAAACCTGGTCGAAGCCGTAAGGGATAACGGTAACATAACACACTGATCGCGGGCTGCTTTTAAATGAACATTTATTTATAAAACAAAATATCATCTTTGGCCATATTAGCCTACTCAATAGCATTAACACAGGCTTTACTCCTTTCAAACTTTATCTGGAATGTCACCATTTCTGTTACTGCAACTTCCCGATCAGGCGAACGAACACACACACACACGAAATCGTCTGCCTCATGAAAAAAAATTATTTAAAAAAATGTAGTTAATATTTGCCTCATTTATGATTCATTTTACCCACCCGCAAATAATCAGAATGCATTTTTTATTACCCGACCCGCGGATTATCCGCAGCGCCCGTGGATATAGGAAAAGCTAAATATGTTTGCTGCGTAAATCAGACGGACTTACTGAAAAATGCAAATTCATTCTCTGCCAGCAGGAGGTGCTTTAAAGCGGTTTAAAGAGGTTTCCCCAGTAACGGCTGTACACACAGCAGCGCTGAGCTCACAAACTCTGCTTTATCAGGCATATAACATGAAAGATGAAATGAAAATGACATCGAAAATTTTCTAAAGATGGACATCATTCAGAAATACAGTGATATAAAAACACCCGCGTCTCGTTTTGATTTTTAAACGTGTAGTACGTGCTCATGTTTATTCAACGAAGCCTTTTGAAAAATCGGTCAGTTTTGATATTGCCACAAATAGGGTTGGTTACCGAACTCGGTACTTTTAAGGGTATTTAAAAGGGAGGAATTGCGTCGGTACTACCGTGTACCGATTCACATTAAATCAATCGGTGCCAAAATTCGGTACCTGAGAACGCATCTGGGCGCATATGCTACAGAGAGAGAAAGAGAGACCCTGTGACGTGGTCACCTCTGCAACTCGTTCAAACAACACACAGGGCAAGCCGAAATGTTCTGAAGTGTGGTTACATTTCTAGGGCCATATGGTTTCTGAGAAAACGCGGATGGGATTGTGGAGTCCATTCATAAAAATGTAATTTACTCTATAACGTGGAATGCCACGGATAAATAAATCAAAAGTAGCCACTGCCACTTCATTTGAATCGTGATATGAACTAGTGTCTGTGAATATTAAAATGCAAAAAGATGGTTTAAATATGAATCCTGCATGTTCCGATTGCCTCTGTATGCATGAATGGCGGATACAAGGTATTTTTTTTATTTTTTACTTTTTATTGTTTTTACTACACAAATACTGACGTACACGTGACGCTCGCGGTGATTTTCGGCCTCTGCGTCTCACTATATGACAGCATGAATACAACTTAATCTCCAGAGCTGCTGTGAGAGTCACTTCGAGAATTTTACCGTTTCATTTGAGAAAACTAGCATCATCATACTGTATACACACAGTAGCTTCATGGCAACCTGTCAAAATAAAAGTACGGTTTAACATGTAACAGAAATACATTACTCTTGTATTACTTTTGTACAGTATAATGTACATCTTTAAATATTCAATTTTCTATCAAATGTAAATAAAACAATTAAATGATAAAAAATAAATATTACAACCAGATTAATCGCTTAATTGTAGAAAATAATACAATTAAAAAAGAAAAAGAAAGAAAGAAAAAGTTTGTAGGGCCCTATTGTTCAAAATTGACTTATTTTTTCAATTAAATAAATGTTTTTGTAATTGCACAGAGTAAAGTACCGAAAAAAGGTACCGTTGGGTACTGGTACCGATACCAGTACGGTACCGGTTCAAATGTGAACGGTACCCAACCCTAGCTACAAATAAATAAATGTATGGGAAACATCCCACAGCACAACCACCTGAGCCCAACTTCAGTCTACTCATCACCTTAACTTTAACTGCATTTGTAGCTGGCGACATAGCCAGACTGATAAACAAACACAGACCGGAACCGTCTATATAAAGCTTGAAGCATCAGAATCGGACTTCATACAGGCTTTACTCCTTTCAAACTTTATCTGGAATGTCACCATTTCTGTTACTGCAACTTCCCGATCAGGCGAACGAACACACACACACACAAAATCGTCTGCCTCATGAAAAAAATGTATTTTAAAAAATTAAAAAAAGTTAATATTTGCCTCATTTATGATTCATTTTACCCACCCGCAAATAATCAGAATGCATTTTTTATTACCCGACCCGCGGATTATCCGCAGCGCCCGTGGATATAGGAAAAGCTAAATATGTTTGCTGCGTAAATCAGACGGACTTACTGAAAAATGCAAATTCATTCTCTGCCAGCAGGAGGTGCTTTAAAGCGGTTTAAAGAGGTTTCCCCAGTAACGGCTGTACACACAGCAGCGCTGAGCTCACAAACTCTGCTTTATCAGGCATATAACATGAAAGATGAAATGAAAATGACATCGAAAATTTTCTAAAGATGGACATCATTCAGAAATACAGTGATATAAAAACACCCGCGTCTCGTTTTGATTTTTAAACGTGTAGTACGTGCTCATGTTTATTCAACGAAGCCTTTTGAAAAATCGGTCAGTTTTGATATTGCCACAAATAGGGTTGGTTACCGAACTCGGTACTTTTAAGGGTATTTAAAAGGGAGGAATTGCGTCGGTACTACCGTGTACCGATTCACATTAAATCAATCGGTGCCAAAATTCGGTACCTGAGAACGCATCTGGGCGCATATGCTACAGAGAGAGAAAGAGAGACCCTGTGACGTGGTCACCTCTGCAACTCGTTCAAACAACACACAGGGCAAGCCGAAATGTTCTGAAGTGTGGTTACATTTCTAGGGCCATATGGTTTCTGAGAAAACGCGGATGGGATTGTGGAGTCCATTCATAAAAATTTAATTTACTCTATAACGTGGAATGCCACGGATAAATAAATCAAAAGTAGCCACTGCCACTTCATTTGAATCGTGATATGAACTAGTGTCTGTGAATATTAAAATGCAAAAAGATGGTTTAAATATGAATCCTGCATGTTCCGATTGCCTCTGTATGCATGAATGGCGGATACAAGGTATTTTTTTTATTTTTTACTTTTTATTGTTTTTACTACACAAATACTGACGTACACGTGACGCTCGCGGTGATTTTCGGCCTCTGCGTCTCACTATATGACAGCATGAATACAACTTAATCTCCAGAGCTGCTGTGAGAGTCACTTCGAGAATTTTACCGTTTCATTTGAGAAAACTAGCATCATCATACTGTATACACACAGTAGCTTCATGGCAACCTGTCAAAATAAAAGTACGGTTTAACATGTAACAGAAATACATTACTCTTGTATTACTTTTGTACAGTATAATGTACATCTTTAAATATTCAATTTTCTATCAAATGTAAATAAAACAATTAAATGATAAAAAATAAATATTACAACCAGATTAATCACTTAATTGTAGAAAATAATACAATTAAAAAAGAAAAAGAAAGAAAGAAAAAGTTTGTAGGGCCCTGTTGTTCAAAATTGACTTATTTTTTCAATTAAATAAATGTTTTTGTAATTGCACAGAGTAAAGTACCGAAAAAAGGTACCGTTGGGTACTGCCACCGAAATTCAGGTACCGATACCAGTACGGTACCGGTTCAAATGTGAACGGTACCCAACCCTAGCTACAAATAAATAAATGTATGGGAAACATCCCACAGCACAACCACCTGAGCCCAACTTCAGTCTACTCATCACCTTAACTTTAACTGCATTTGTAGCTGGCGACATAGCCAGACTGATAAACAAACACAGACCGGAACCGTCTATATAAAGCTTGAAGCATCAGAATCGGACTTCATTATCTTAAGAATGCAGTTTTTTCCCCCATTTTTATTACTTGGTCTTTATAGGCGCAGACAAGAGAACAGGAAATTATGGGGAAAAGAGAGAATTTGAAAATCTGTTGGCGCTATATTCGAACCTACAGAACTCACTTAATGTGTCAGAATTTGTGTGCTAATCGCTAGGCCACAGCTCCAACCTAACTGATCTAAAAAGTGGTATGCTACCGTTTTGTTTTGAATACATAGCCACTAACAATAGATTAATCTGATTCCAACAGTAACGAGCAGTTAAATTAATTGAATGCTCCCTATTGTGGTTTCCACCAAGCATAACAGTTGTTATTAAAGTGGCTGGAAAATTGGCTAGGTGGTGAAGTTTTATCACAAGAATATACAGAATGGTGCAATCAGCTTGATCTGCTACTTTTAAGAGGAATTAAAGAAGGGAAAAATGAATTTCAGACAGTTTTTACATTGGCAACTGGTTTGTCTGGGGTTTACACTCAAACACCTGTAATTATAGAGCTAGAGAACTGTTTTTACAAAGTTTGTCTCGTTTGTGCTCTTTATTTGTCACTGGTTGATTGACACCAGAGACATTTGAAAGTTTAATGTCTTAACCCCCCAGCAGGTAACGTGTTGAGATCTTGCGTGTGAAATGTCTTGGCAGTAATGAGACTTATTGAGCGTCAGCCCGAGGCGTCAGGGTGTGACGTCCCACCTCCCCGAATCATTCGACTTTAAAACATCAACAGAGACCAGTTTGTGACCGTTGTTGCTGCTCTGAAGATCATGCATCACGCAAACGGCAACAAAAAGACCAGTGAGGTGCGTGATATGACATGTCTAGTCCTGCAGGAGGAACAGTCAGATTTTAGAGCACACACATTTGCTGCCCCCGGCTATAGCCCTGGGAAACGCTTACCAGGAAGTACAGTGACATATGTAGTTTCATGATGAACTTCAATGGAAAAAAGAGAACAGTATCAAGGATCTACTTCAGTTAGGATTATAGAATTAACTTCAGTGATAGTAATGTATTTCATTTTAATGAGAGATAAACAGATGGGTGTTTTCACACTCAGTCATTGGTGTATCAAAGTGTAAATTTTGACTGTTGTAAATGCTCCGAACATTGGACTTTTAACTTGCAATATGCATGCAAGGTTCACTTTATTTTTGTTTTATTGTATGTTATATAATATGTATATTATATAATGTATATTTGCATTAGATGTAGCTCAATGATAACGGGTGCAGAAAATCAGGTTTTGTGGGAAAATTCAGTTGACAGCATTTCTTCACATTTGGAATGAGGAGCAACTACACAGAAATGTAAATATTTTTAAAACATTTAAAATGAAAATGAATAACTAAATGAAATAGTTTTTTTTATTATTTAAATATATTACTAGAATTGTTACTTTACACTTTCATGGTTCACTTTTTGAAGAGGACTCAAATAATGGAAGAATGAAACTGAAAGAGAAGCGAGTGTTAAAGTGAGGTGAAGGGCAATTTTTTCAGCCAATAAGAGAAACCGTTCTGTGCATAATTTGTATATTGCATAAGCTACATCCTGCTCAAACACAGTCAGCAGTCCAGTATAAAGCGTATCTGATTAGACGGTTTAATGTCAGCATTGAGACCGTTTGCACCGTCTCAACACAATTAATTTTAATATTTCATTCACTGTGACTCACAGGGTCGATTATGTTAATAGAAATTGTTATTTCAGAGTTTCTGACTCATTGGATAAAGTGACCTTTTATGTGTTTATGGGTGGGCGGGTGAATGGATGTGGCATTGCGATGTAATGCCTAATCTAACTAGTTTATCAGCTTTTGTAATCGGAATTATTTAGATAATAATTTATCATAGAGGCTGTTAGTAAGCCAGTCTAGTCTATGCCTTTCCCAGATGTTTACCTCAACTGTTAGCAAGTGAATAGTTGAATTGTCTCAGATCAGTGATTAAATAAAGCTTTTTTTTTTGGCTGTGCTTCTCAGTTGTACATGTGCTAGCCCAAAAATCTAGCATCTTTTTTATGTTTTCCTTTCCTCAGCTGACTTTAGGTTGGAAACAATTCAAACAAAATCCAGCTGTGTGTGTGTGTAGGGCCCTAAAAATGGTCTGCCTTTCCTGATTGTGAAAGATTTTATTGTTTTTTTTCACTGTTTTCCTTACCTAGAAGGAGAATAATTTGAGAAAGATTTTATCTTTTTATACAATTCATAGCAATCATTTCAAACACACTGTATTGGTAAATAGTCATTTTAGCTAGAGCTTCCAGAGTACATGGCTTTGTTGATCCCAATAGGAGCGATCTAGTTTTGTGCACCAAGCTTGCTGAACACTAACCAAAGATAATGAGTGCATAGGCTTGAGGGGTTGTGGAAGAGCTGGTTTCTCTGGCACCCTGGCTGTGGAAAGGGGTTTGTGTGAGCAGTCTCTTGATGAATGTGCAGTGCTCTTCCTGCACGCTGGAGGGGTTGCTGCAGTGATGCATTAGTGTGATTTATGCAGAAGCTAAGTAATTGACCTGTTTAAAACGTTTTTTTTTTTTTAATTTTCAAAATAATTTCTCCAGTCTTCAGTGTCACATGATCCTTCAGAGATTCTAATATACTGATTTGGTGCTTCATAAATGTTTTTTTTTTTAGTATCAATGTTGAAAACAGTTGTGCAGCTCTGTTTTTGTTAAAAACATGATACATTTTTTTTCTTCAGGATTCTCTGATGAATATAAAGTTCAAAAGCATTTATTTGAAATAGAACTCTTTTGTAATATTATAAATATCTTTACTGTCAGATTTGATCAATGTGTAATAAATATTAATTTCTTACAAAAAATCTTACTGACCTCAAACTTTTGAACAGTAGTTTATTATATTATGTATAATTTGTTAACCGTACAGAATGAAGAATTTAACATCATTTTTCAGTTCCCAGCTCTATTCCTCCTATTTCAGTTCTTTAAATAATTCTATACATTTTTGTATTTAGAGAGGAAATGCTACTTGGTCAAGATGTGTGTATGTGTCGTGTCCTCGCCTCTTCTGCGTCAGAAGTTTTGGGAAAGCGATTCCTTTAATCCTCGTTAATGAGAAATCTGAGTTGTTTCATTTGAAGCACACATTCCTGTGAAAGATAAGAAGAGTTATGTTGAAAGCTGTCTGAGACATGTTACAAAATGAAGCCCATTCAGCCACTTATTAAAGAGAAAGGGGGAAAGAAAGGAGTGAGGAGAAGAGAGAATAGAACAATGTGATGAAACTGTTCTTTCAGGACTCTTAAGCAACATGTTTTTCCTCTTGGCATTTCACAGCTTCTGATGGAGCTCAGAATGGAAGATTGTGAGATTAAGGACACTGATATTAATTTCCTTTCTCTTTTTTTTCCCTCCAGGAGCAACGAAAGAGATTGGATCGGCTTTGACCAGGATGTGTATGAGACACAGAAGCATTGAGAACAAGCTCAAACTATTCACCACGTACGGCTATTTAATTCTCTTTTGTTATTTATAAGCTCATTAGTTGAATTGGTAATAAAGATTATGTATTATACAACGCATTAACTGTATTGTGTGTGTGTGTGTGTGTGTGTGTGCAGGGTTCTCATGGATAACTTGATCACTCCTCTGGAACTGAAAATTGAAGAGTGGAAGAAGGTTGCCAGTCAGCTGGATAAAGACCACGCCAAAGGTATCGGCCTCTTTCCCTACATGATATAATCAGAATTCAACAGGTTTAGTATTTAATCTTTGTGTTGAAAAAGCTCCTGTACAGAAGGAGGCAAAGTATCGTTTTAATACTTTAATGGAGGTTTTTCAAGCTAAGTGGGTTGAATTTAAAGGTAGAGTTAACCTGAAAATGAAAAATTTAAAGCATAAAAAGTTAAAGCAGAATAAAAACAATACCTAGAAGAATATCCAGGCTGTACCATACAGCATGTTCAGATTTTATATATTAATAATGTACACAAACAATTCAATTAATTAAAATGGTAATGGAATCTAGTATTTCTTTATCCTTTGAGATAAGAGTTTATTATACTATGAAACCGTTTTTAATGGGCATTTTTCCTCTTAAGATTTCTAAGTTATGATTGTTATAGGCACAGAAAACTCGTTGACCTCAGTGCAAAAACAAAAAAATATATCACCACCCCTTTAAGAATATCACTGTCGGAAAACCTGTCCTCTTAGCTGCACACTGTTACTTATTAAATGGCTCTTAACTCTGTGGGAGTCCCGCAGACAGTTATATTACAGCTCACAATGGATAATTTATTCATAAGAACAATCCATTGTCATATAAAAGATTAGGCATTCAATCAGTTAGCTTGCAGTTCGCCAGTGTACGCGCGGCTACACCCATGCTATCTCCAACACGTCTGTCTGAGGTTGCTAAGGGGTCGTTTCATTTGACATCATTGTGAATCATTTATTAGCAGTGCTTGCTAAGGTAGGCAACATAATTATTGTTGCTCATATTTAAGATTAGGGATTTGAACCACTGAACTTATTAATATTTAGCTTTTGCTTCCACTGAAGAGGCTAATGTTGTTCTTTCCCTGCCTTTGTTGTTTTTTAGAATATAAGAAAGCACGTGCAGAGATCAAGAAGAAATCTTCAGATACGATTAAACTGCAGAAGAAAGTTAAAAAAGGTAAGATGCTTAGATATGACATCTTTGAATGAAAGGGTGAACACCTTGGGTAAATAGTGTTTTGATTGTTCTATGAGTTGAAACATATGAAGTCCTGTTGTCTTGTTACACACTCGCACACTCTTTCTCAAATTACAGCCTCAGATCTCTTTGTCTAAACACAATAGGACATACCCATGACTTCTGTTGGCGCCGCACCCCGCTTTGTCATAATACCACACCCCGTGTTGTCATGGCATCAACTGTGGCCATCTTGCCCCTCGTCATTTGGCGCTGTTAACCGAATATTCATTTGAGGAAATCTGCCAATTCTTTTAGGAAATCTGTATATGGCCCTGGTGGTCTATACACAGTAGCCAGAGCAAGAGATACGATAGATTTCTTTAAGAGATACGAAATAGTCCTTCAGTGTTTATTTTTTACAGCTTGACAAAAAACTACATCTAGCCAAAATCTAACTGAATGATGAGGCAGTAGTTTCACCAACAGAACCTAATACACTTTTTGGGAGAATCTCACAACACCTATAAAGAACATGTCTAGGTCATATTTCACCCCCCAAATTATTCATTATTATTTGCATAAAGACAATAAAGCTTGTTTGTAGAACTAAGATCCATTGTGATGTTATTTTGGTAAGTTAAGCACATTCATCCCCAAATTCTCATTATTGTAATGCATTACTGTAAAAAAAAATTTAATTGTATTTATACAGCATAGCAGTATTGACTTTATATTGTTTAAAAAAAAATTGTATTGCAAAAAAGAATCAAAAGACTGAAGTTATTTTTAGATCACTTGTATAGTATTATAGTATTTATTAATATTTTGAATCAACTTAAAAATTTTTGATTACAATTTTTAGTTTAAACAAATTAATGCGTGTTTCAGTTTTTTTCTTAATATTTAAATTTAACTTGAATTTATTTATTTCTGGTTTAGTTTAGTTTGTTTTAGTTAGTAATTTAATTTCAGCTTTATTTTAATTAATGAGAATATTTTTTTTAATACGCTTGGTTTTAATTAACAATAAAAACAAAGTAAAGCGTGTTACGGTAATGGGAATTTGGGGAGGTGGGAGTATGTCTAATTCTCATGAGAATAATATTGCAATGCAAACAATAGTGCATAAATAATATTTATTTTCTTTATTTTACTAAATATAAATACTTTCTTTTGATTTTAGTTTGAAATGGTTTAGACGTGACATTAAGCTTCTTGTATTATATAGTTAACAGACTTTAAATGAGATTTGAATACTATTGGCATAATTTCGAGGGTGTTGGGATGTGGCATGAAACGAGTTTAAGATGGTGGAAGAGATGTGAGGGATAAATGGAGCCGTGATGAATTGAATACATGGAATAGAGGCGGCGAGAGAGATAAATGCATATGCAGATGTGTTCTGTCATTATGGTGGGTGTCGTCTGCTTCACCTGTGTGTGTGTGTGTGTGTGTGTGTGTGTGTGTGTGGGCAGCAGTAGTTAGAGACTGACTCTTCACTTCTGCTCTGGTCTGTTTGAGGGGTCAACACTCCCGCTGCTTTATATTTTGCATCCACCCTCGTGCAAAAGCTTACTCAACATTTCCAGAGGATATTATAAAAATGACTTTTGCGTTTTCTGTGTGCTCATACATAAAAACCCCTGATCGAACTCCATTTTATGATTTGTAAGCTTTCTGATGCCAAGGACCCTCAAGTATGATAATCTCCTTTCCGAGGAGCCCCTTCCTAATATATAAGATTTAAGAAATAAAGACTTTTATTCAGTAAGGATGGATTAAATTGATCAAAAGTGACAGCAAATGACTTTCCATTGTCACAAAAGATTGATATTTCAAATTAAGTCTGTTGTTTTTAAACTCTATTCAAAGAATCCTGAAAAAAAAAATATCACTGTTTCCACAAAAATATTAAGCAGCACATCTATTTTCGACATTGATAATATTAAGAAATTGATTTTGGGCATCACATCAACATATTAGAATGATTTCTGAAGGATCATGTGACACTCGAGGGACTGTATGAAGGGGTTTATTTATTTTTTTAATTGTTTTTTTATAGGGGGAAAAACTAGCATTTGAGGAAATGAGCCGTTTTTGGTAGAGCATTGTCACCAGAATAGCTCATATCTCAAGGCCACACAAACTCTCAGAGGAAAGAGATCCCCCATCCTTCCTTCCATTGGCCTGTCATCTTTCCCAACATTGGGAAAACACTCTTGTGGTCATATACTCCCTTTCATACGGAAGGGTCCTTCTGCTGCTGCTGCACGATCTGTCTTGTCTTGTATTTAGGAGTAATATGACCTTTGATGCGGTGTGTCTTTTGGTTTAATAGTCACTTACTGATTCTGAAAACAGAACCAAAGGGAAATCTGTATAATAAGGCTGAACACATTTCTTTGGGGATATTTACATCAGAGATTTTGTTCAAATTCATTAGTAATTCTCTGGGAGACTGTTTGTATCTCCGTGGTTTGATTCGATCAGTGTTGTTCTATATTTGCATTTTCTACCATGTATTATTTTGCATTTCCAAATAGCTAGTAGCCTAGTTCAATATACTCACCAATGATCATTTTTACTTGGAATTTTTACCACATGCAAGGGGGTAATTTCATTCAGAGGCTAGCGCACACCCATAACCCCATCCTAGCGCTGTTTGAGTTACTGCCATAACTCTCACAGGTGGTGAGACAATTAAAATAAATATGGCGTCTAGACCTATGATGCGTCTCGGAATGCACATTCATCTTTATATCTAACATTTGTGTTACTCCGAGGTCAAGGGGGCAGACCGCTCAGAAGTCTTAGAACCATCTGTGTGGGGATTGTAAAGAAAAAGCATTGGATCTGAATTATTCAAACTCATGCACATTAGTATTCCAATGCTGTTGCTGCCGTGTTTGAGATGGTATGAAGAACCAGAGCTCTGGACATTCTGCTCTTTCTTTGGTGACTGAATTAACTACATTTTTAAATATGAATGAAATGGTTTAATTTTAGAATTTGTTTATATTTCATCTCAGATTTAATGCATTGATAATCGATTTCCTCATTTTATTCGCATGTTATTTAGACCTAGTATGCTAAATGATATGCAGCCCAGGTATATTCACATGTTGCTGTGCACTCGTTGTTTAAAAATGAAATCCTTGAGGGCCCTTAGTCACAGATCCAGTGTAGTACCACCTACTGGGTGGAGGCTAACCATCGTCATCGTCAGTAAGGTTCCTTTGCCCTACTTCTCCCAGAACCTGCACACCTGCCTCCTGCATGTGTTTATGGAGAGAAGGTGTCTGCTCATGACATCATAGCTTCCAACCACACGGGACTTCTAGACCTGAGGGAATGTCTCTGTGGCGCACACACCTTTGTCCGAACGGCTCTGGGTTATTTTCCCATCACCTCCCTTTTCTGTTTTTAAATGAGGTTTGTTTTTTGTGTTTAAATAGCTCAAATGAACCAAACACTAGAGCTGTGTTACTTTTCTAAAATGTGCATGGGGCTTTCCATTTGGTTCTGCTTTATATAAAATGCATAATTTCCCATAGATTATTGATAATGGTCCGTATACTTTTGCATCCATTAATTTGTCCTTTTTTAACCTAGAAATGAAACATGGAAAATGTGGTTTCTTCTTTAACGGTTCTGACAAAATTCTTATTTCATGAAAAATCATAAAAATGTTATACAGCTTGTTTTTTTATGTATATAAATGCTAAAGTTAATTTCTAGTGTTTTAGCATTTCTATACACATGCTAAAAGTGCCCTCTAGTGCTACTGATGTGGCTACCAGTAACCCATTGCTTTATAAAAAATCTCTGGCATCAATATTGAAAGGCATTGAAATTTGTATGATCATATAGCTAGTTTCGCAAAATATCTTGATAATTTTTCACGGCTAAAAATATTTAATTCTTTGCATTTAATCAGCTGTTTGTATCCAGGCACGGTCTACGGGGGTGCTAGAGATGCCAAGCACCATCAAACAAAACTCAAACGTTTTAAAATCATGCATTCGGCTCTCAATCGAGCATGTGGGAGAAGCATTACTCCTAATTTGGCCTAACAGAACTTTTAAAATCAACGTTTTTTTTCAATATTAATTTGTGCATTTTGAAAACGTTTATTAAGGGTGCAAAAAGTCATCAACAAAAATCTGAAAAGAAGTCAATATTTTACTTTTTCTCGCAACATTTTGTGGGTATGGTTCTACTTTCAATTTTGGTTTTCAACATCGCATATACAACAACCGTTCTTTTTTCATTTCATTTTTTTAAAAAATGAAAAATGAATAGACGCAAAAGTACATGGATCAATAATTAGATTTTTTTTTTTAAATAAAATTATTTATGAAATAATATTTTTATTGTATACTATTAATAAATAATTCATTTATAATTATAAATTTTTTTTTTTTCTTCATTAAAAGGTTTGAGTGGTGCTTGCCAGTACAAAACTCGCCTTCATGATGCTAGTGTTTTTTAGGTGGTTGCTATGCAGTTGTTAAGGCGGTGTCCTAGTAGCCGACTCAAAGCAACTCAATTATGGTCATGGTGTAACGCCTTCTGAATGTTTTTGATGGACTGAAGTCTTCTTAGTGGTTGCTAGGACGTTGCTGTGGTGTTTCTATGGTGATGTTAAGGTGTTCTAAGGCAGTGTTTCTCAACCAGGGGTCCGTGACATAAGGCCAGGGGGTCCATATAAAGTATAAATTTTTGTATAAATGTTGTATATTTTGACATGTCATGTTCCCATGAAAGAAAAATCCAATATAGCTGATGATATGGCCAAATACTGGACAAGTCAGCTAACTTGAATTATACTTGACTGCATTTGGTCCTCACAAAGACACAAATGATACGAGTCAATTTTGTTCTGGGGGTCCTTGAGGATGGTTCTGAATTGGACTGGGGTCCGGTACGCCAAAAGGTTGAGATTCACTGTTCTAAGGGGTTGCTATGAGGATAGTTTTTAGATTATCACTCTTTCACATTTCTGTGTTGGGTTGTATTCTATTAACAAGAAACCGGCTCCTGTAACATATTTCAGATATAGCTGCATGTTTCCTAAGCCATTTGTCTTGCAGACAGGCCGTGGGATTTATCAACAGACCTACTGACCTTTGCCCTTACAACTGAAGATGACCCCAGCCCTAAGCTGTCCTACCCAACCAGGTTCATTTTAGCCTTCACTTCAGGCTGTGTTTGAAGGTGTAATGGTCTAAGAGCATCTAAACACACATACGGTCACACAATCCAGCACAAAGTCAATGCACTCAAGCACCGGGGATCACATCTCTGCCGAGAAGGTCAAAGGACTTAACTGAGTTCCGCAACACTGATGAGGATTGCTTAAATCCCAAAAATGCATACGCAGCACTTAAACGGATTTGCAGAGGTTGTTTAGATTTACTGTGCTGTGGCGCTTGTGCAACGCTTGTGGATCTGATTCTGTTATTCAATTAAAATGTCATCTAGACTCAAAAGGTGTTCTCTAAATGCTATTGAGCCTTTTTGTGAGGGTTCTGTTTCCTTAAAATAAAATGTTAATTTTTAATTGTAAAAATGTCCCATTCTCAGGCGTATTTGTCACCAGTGATATATTTTTTCTTTTTTACAACTTAAAAGTGTCTAATTAGGGGGTCACTGAGATGAAATGGTATTCACCAGGTCATGTGATTTCAATATACCAGCATATCATTTGTAGTCTTTAAAGTGAGTGAACATCATTATAAACATGTCTAAAGAAACTTGTAGTGCCTGTGAAAGAAAGCATACATCTGTTTTGCATGCCAGCTTGGAGTGCAGAAGATCAGATGTCACAAAGGACACCTGAGGTTATTGTTAGCAATGGGGATGATGAGATCAGTGGTGTATGCGTCTGCACACCCTGCACACAGCTGTCAGAATGCTCTCCTGTTAGTGGAATGTTGATACGAATCGTCCACAAACATACACAAAAGACTCTAAAAGGTGGTTTTTGCAGCGATGCCTTAGAAGACCAACACCTGAGGTTATTGTTAGCAATGGGGATGATGAGATCAGTGGTGTATGCGTCTGCACACAGCTGTCAGAATGCTCTCCTGTTAGTGGAATGTTGATACGAATCGTCCACAAACATACACAAAAGACTCTAAAAGGTGGTTTTTGCAGCGATGCCTTAGAAGACCAATTTTTGGTTCCCCAAAGAACCTTTCAGTAAACAGTTCTTAAAAGAACCATGTTTTTCTTAGTGTAAAGAACAATTTAACAATTAATGGAACCCCCC
>NW_015505672.1:399998-424024 GCF_001515645.1 Sinocyclocheilus grahami
CCCCCCCCCCCCCCCCCCCCCATTATAAAGAACCTTTTGTGCATTTGCATGATATATATGTGATGTTTTTGCTGACAATATAAAATTAGGATTAAATATTAAAGGTATCGCTCATCCCGATCATGCACACCAGGGTTGGAAGTTAGCAAGGGCTTAGGGCAAAAATGCCAACAAATGAACAAAAATGCTCCCCAAATTCAAGAGAAGGGGGCAAAAAATGTCCCTGGACAATTAAGATAGACGGCTGCCACCATTGAAGTGAAATGTGAAATGAATTCCCTTAATGGAAAAGTTCATTTCTGGTCCTGATGCACTCACGCATACACAGTCGAAAAATGCAGTAATGTGATTGCAAAAGCAAAGAAACCGTTTTAGATGAGATGTGTTGGGGATGACGCATCTGCTGAGAGATGAAAAACAGAGGAAAAGGCCAGGTCATGTGTTCAAAGCTCCTCACGTGGTGTGTGTGCTGGCATGAGGTAAACAAACCTCTAAATGTGATTAACCTCACATTTCTCCCATTGCACTTCATCAGTACAGTTAAAGCACCAGGAGACAGAAACAGTCATCATATCATATTAAAAATCACTGTTATGCTCTTATGGTAAATACTTTGCATCTTTTTTGTTTTTCTTGTTAACTTCTTGTTAATCAATATGTTTGCCAATTCATGTTTTTCAGTGAATTTTAGAGTGTTTGAGTGAAATCTGTTATCTTATGTCTTATTTCTATCATTAAGCTGTATTATATTGGCCGCCTAGCACCATGGAATCTAGATATCGATGTCAGTCAATAAAAACAGCCGTATTGGTCGATCACTGCTATGTAGTAGTATTACTAGTATCTACTATGGAATGTGAGGGGGTCTCAGTGGCAGCTGGGCTTTAAATGCAACACAAGAACACATGCACACCATACAGTCCACCTGTGTGCCATTACCAGAGACCCCAGATCCATCGTCACACCTGGTCACGAATGACCAAGGAAATCTGCACAGCAAGGCTCTTTGAACAGATATTAGCATTGCAGCAAATATCAATGGTGTCTTAAGTGCTTATAGAAACTGTACTGCCTCCTAGTGGTTGCAAACAACATGAGTTTTAGCATCAAATGTCAGCAACAAAGAGCTGTTGTTTTAGTATTATACTATTTATATACTATTATAACATTTATCAATATATTGAATTAGTTTTTATTGTTATTTCATTTTAGTATTAGTAATTTTACATGTTTTTGCAATTATTACAAAGTTGTTGTTGTTTATATGTGTATATTTCTGTCTAGCTTTTTTTTTGCTTTATTAATTTGAGTGCTTTTTAGTACAAAGTCAAAGTCTTTTTGATCCTGTCAGTGGTTTATGAAATGTCGTTGTGTTTGCACAGGTAAAGGTGAGGTGCGGATGCAGCTGGACAGCGCTCTTCAGGACGTCAACACACGCTACGCCGTTTTAGAGGAGACTGAGAAGAGAGCCGTGTGTCGAGCACTTATCGAGGAAAGAGGAAGATTCTGCTCATTCGTCACAATGCTCAAACCTTTCCTGGTGAGTGTCTGAGCAGACTCTGATAAGGCACTATATTTTGCAAAAAGAAAATGCCTGGCTTAAGACCACACCATTTTGTCAGCATTTTACATTACATTATCATTTCCATAATATTTGAACATTTTGAACTGTAAAATACCTGACTGTTGTGAGAGTATTTGGTTTAATGCCTTTAATTGATGCTGCTTTTCATTAAACAGGAAGATTGTCATTTATTACATCAGAATGCATTAGAATTATGAGAATTTGGGGGGGAAAAGTACTTGATTGCCATGAAAATGTGCTGTTATATATTTTTATTTTATTCTGCTTAAGTATTATCACACCGTTGATTTTTTTATTTGTAATGTCAGGACGAAGAGATAAGCATGCTTGGTGAAGTCACCCACTTACAGACAATTCTAGAAGATCTCGGCAATCTGACGGCTGATCCCAACACACTGCCTCCTGCTAGTGAACAGGTGCTGCATGGATTCTAATCAGGCACATTATGTTTGTTTTGTTCTTTAGAGCTGTATATGTTCTTGCACTCTGACTTCCTGGTCTGGTTTTGTTTATGCAGGTTATTCTTGATCTGAAAGGCTCAGACTACAGCTACTCATATCAGACTCCACCCGCGTCTCCTAGCAACACGTTATCACGCAAGAGCAGCATCAGCAGGTGAGTTCAGTGTCGGGAAGAAATGTGTTGCAAGAACTGTTAGCTAACATGCAAATTGATGATTATTATATTTATATTGTAGTGTTTTTTGCTGCTAGGCCAATTTTATTTTATTTTTTTAACATTGTATTGACTGTCTTTCTTAGTGGTAACCTTTTAAGCTTTCTACAGTAAGATATAATTAACAGTGATATATGTAACAGTGATCGGCTAACTGCACATTGCCTTATATATAATATTATTTTTCTTTGAAAATATTTGGAAAAAGAGGAGCGCAGGTGACAAACAATTGCATGTTATTGTAAATAATCAGTATAAATTATTTCTCTTAGTAACTACACCTCTGTGCGTCATGTCCCATCTCTGGACTCCATCTCCAGTGCAGTGGATGGGCTTCATCTGCGAGCACCAGACACAACACAGGTATCTTGGATACACGCGGCAAAACACAAAACAATGGGTCCAAAAGGTACCTAGTTCAGTTGGTATATTAACCCTAAGAAACCCAAATAGTTTGAATAATTTTTCTCCAAGAACACACATGCAGCCTCATTCAGCCCAAAGAAGCGCATCCGGCTGCAAGCACCATAAAAGCCTGCAGTGTTTGCTGTGGTGCCTAATCCAACCCTCCTCAAAATCCAACCTTTTTGGACCCCAAGATCAAATCAGCAAATTGATCATCAGTACACAATCATAATTGGACAGTGCTTCAGTGCAAATAATATCAAATATTTAATGTAGTCTGTCTGGGTAGTACAGTGTAAGTGTATTGCAAATAAGGTAGTGTTTCACTGTTGTGATGCTTAAAATAGTAACATAAAATGCATGATAATACATTTGACAAAATTAAACCGTTTTATTACACAGTTCAGTGTTTTACAAAAAAGTAGCATAGGTTAATATTGTGAGAACACTAAATTATAATACAGTTTGCTATGATTATGTGTAGTATGCTAGTTTATCAGTCCAATGTATTAGCCGAGTTAACCATAATGTGGAGACGAAAAGAAATATTATGGCAAAATACCACAGGGGAATAGGGTGACATTTTTATTTAATAGATATCACCATACATTCCCAGGTCATTAATCACAGTACATTAAGACATTAAACGTTGTATTGCAAGTTTTCTGAAATGTTGTTTAAATAAGTAAATTAAGCAAATATAATTAAATGCATTAATTTGCATGCATTTGAAATCTGATCATTGGATAAAGCCAGGTCCAAAATTCTTGTTTAATTTAGTTGACATATTAAAGGTTTTACAGGGGAGATTTTGGATATTTATTTTTAGCACTTTTAAGTTGGGTGTATGTACTGCTAAAATGATTTCTGGCTCAGTCTAGGAGAAAAAAAGTATCTATTGTGAGATATCTCAGAAACAGCCATGCATGAAAAAGCAGTGGCTTTGCCTTTAGGGTCTTGCCTTATATTTGACCAATAGTAGCTACATTATGTGACACTTGTAATTTAAAAGACGGATCAACAAGTGGCATTTTACTATTTTCTGAATAGAATACCCAAAAGCAGTTACTTTCAACCAGGAAATTTGTTTAGGGGTCTAAGGGGGTTTGTATTTTGACGGAGGCTTGGATTCATCTAATCTCATCTTTCTCTTGTTCCACTCCTCTCTGCCCCTCACCTCCATCTCCCAGCGCTCATGCAGTCCTCTCCTCCTGGTTGGAGGGGAGGAAGGCACTCGTTCTCTCAGTGAGGGGAATTCTCCCACAATCCCTCGCACGGGCCACCAACACCTCCGGCACAGGAGCACTGTGAGCATAGACTCAGTGTAGTGCTGTGTGTGACTGTGGATGGATTCATTACTGTTGCATGTACTCCTGGACACTTACCTCTGATGGTTTTCTTCTGTGTTTTTCTGTGGGTTTCATCGTGCATGTGTAGAGGTTGTGTCTATGTGAAGGTAGACAGCGTCCTCTGCAGGCCATTGAGAGGGACGCCTTCTGATAGCTGTACAAGGGGAGAAAGAAGCCATTTAAAACAAAAAAAAATTCTGCTTTTAGTGTCTGTTTTTTAATATAGTATCAGTCCCATGCCTTAAAACAAACACACTAACCAGTTTGCATATCTACAAATAAAAACCTGCATGCTCTGACAGGCCCATCTGAACTTTTCTACACTTACCAAACTGTCGTTAAAGTCAACATGAAATCAAAACTGACTGTTTAAATACATTTCTGGTCGTCTTGTGTGCAGATGTTCACAATCCTTCATTATTTTTCCTTTCCTCCTGATAGTTTAATGTTAACCAATGGCAGAATTTAGGATTTAGGGTTCATTTTTTGGCTACTTTTGTAGGTAATGCAGCCTGTGTAAAATATCAAATATTTTAAGTAGAAATGTTTAACTCCTTCCCTGCCAGAGTATTCTTTTTAAGTTGCCAGCCACCGCAGACATTTTTGATCATATTCACAAATCTTCATAAATTGCCCCCACAATATTCTGTTGTATGAATATGTAAACAGAGGTTTCTGTTTATTTTTCTTTTTACATATTCATTTTTCAGCAACAGAAAAAATATTCCAGTTGATTCATTCTTTGTCAACATCATAAAAAAATTCAAGCAAAAATCTCAGGAAAAAAAATGTTTTCAAGCAGAAAAACTTTTATATTTTCATTTTTTTTTTTTTTACTTCCATATAGCAACATCAGTTGTAGAATGAAAAAAAAAAACAATCCAAAGCTTGCATCAATAAAGCTTGTCAAAAATTATGCAAAATGTGTCAGTGGTGGAAAAAGAGTTAACATTGTTAGAATAAAGCATTCTGCAATTGTAGCAAATAAAGGTAAATAAAAGAACGTAGTTGCAAAAATGATTAAAAAGAACCAGTTACCATTGCATGGGTGAACTTGACCTTCAAGCTCCATGTCCTGGTTAAAAAACCTCCACAGTGCTCTGCAAACTCGCATTCAGATCTGGAACGCCCATTGTCATGATCCACAAATTTCCTGTTGGATCAAATTAAGTCCCGCCCTATATTTTAATATGTTGCTTAATTATGTCACATCATGATAAAATGGTTTGTGAACACCATTTCATGTTGGCTTTAAATCCTTATTACCTTGTAACTACAGTTTGTCGTAGTGTTTTGTTTTTGTTACTTACTAAGTTGAGATGGAGTAACCGAGTATATTTTTGTGTAGGAAAAAGGTCAGAACTCTCCAGGCACAGAGAACGGGACCTCCATGCCCCCACTGCACAAAGTTTACAGCGGGCATGAGGAGAGAGCCAGGGCACTCTCCACCTTGGGCAAGGTACACGCTCATTTAAGTGCAGGAATGATTTCTAAACAAAAAGAGATTTTTTTTTTTTTTTACACCTTTTGATTCTACTGGAATCATTGTGATTGACACTTTTTCCGATCTCTGATTGGCTCTCATTGCTGTCTGTAGCCACAGTCAGCCAGGGAGCAGCTGGCTCTTGCTCTTGGAGGCGGGCTTAATTCAGAAGCTCCTCGGACCAGCCGAGATTCCCTGCACTGCTCCAGCGGATACAGCACCCAGACGACAACGCCATCCTGCTCAGAAGACACCATTCCCTCGCAGCATGGTCAGTATGCGTGTATGTACACTTACATGCATGAGCTTTTTCTAATTATTTTCTATAATTTTCCTTTCAAATCTTCATTGCACACAACTTGGAGAGATTATAAACAGTGCTCAGTCTAGATTTCTTTTTCTCAATTTTTACCCTTTTTTTTTACCCTCAACACAGTAATCTGATTTGTGGTTTGTGTGCGCATCAAATGTGCTTTATGGTCCAATTTTAGACCAAATCTGATGTGCTTGCACGAATCACAGGCTTAGATTGCTGTCCAAAGTGCATGTTTCTGGGCCTTTGTATAAATGTTAAATGTACTTTATTGTTCTTTTACAGCGGTAAAGAAAGAACCTCCTCTATATGGTAGGTTTCTGAATGTCATTGCATAGACTTAATTATTCTCATTGTGATCATATACCAAATAATAAACAACATTAAATGTCTTTATTTTTGGGAATCCATGTCATATCGCAGGCGTGCCTTTGTTGAAAGAGTGTTATCTGTATGCGTAAGATTTGAGTGTGTGCAACCATGAGATATAACTAGTGGCATCTCGTTAGTCTGTTGTCCATTTTCTCATGTTGCCTGAGTTTAACTGAAAGACACTCTCAAACCGAGCTTTTGTTTGTCTGTTTTATTCATTTTCTAGGAGGTAATCCAGTACTGCTCTCTTCATGCAGTCATTTTTTTAAGGCTGTCAATTTAGTGCAATTAATTAATAATGTGACGACTAAGACAATAATAAGATTTTTAGGTTTGTTTTATTTAATTTTAGTATACTTATTTAAAAAAAATTGTATATGCATCTCAAATTTGCAGAATTTTCCCTTTGCAGTTTGCATTTATTGCATTTGCATTTAGTCCAAAAGAAAAAAAATTATCTTATTTATATTTGTTTATTTTATTTTTCATTTTTATTTTTCTATATATATATATATATATATATATATATGCACGCTATTAAAAATATATAAAATGCATTTGTAGGTTTAATTTAAACCTCTTTAAACATATAATTAAAATTTAAACAATTAGATAATGCTGCCTTTCAACGGTGTTAAAAACATCACACAAGCCAAGCTGAGTTTGCGAGGTATAAAAACACATGCACTGTCCTGTCCGAAACACTCACAATGTTGGGCCATCTTTATTGTTAAACCCTGACATCAAATTTTGAGACATGATGAGCAGCTGTTGTGTTTTCTTCCACTATCATTCCCTGCGTATGTAATTTCTGCTTGAATTTCATTATTTTTCTCTTTTAAACAATATAGAAGTGCTATCATTTAACATTAACACCGTGTGTGACTCCTCTTTTTGCGTTTCTCTCTCTTTCAGACTATGACTACATCTCCCTGCATGGAGGAGAGGATGCCCACAGCCAGTCTGAATTTGATAAATCTTCCACAATTCCTCGCAACAGCGACTTGAGCCTCAATTACCGCAAAATGTTTCAAAGCAAGAGGCCGGCATCTACCGTCAGTCTGCTGATGGATCCGGAGCCTATAGGACCCCACACGGCCACCATTCGCCGTAAACCCTCCAGCAAGCCTAACATCCGCCGTGGGACCATCAGTGGAGGAGTGCCTATCCCCATCTCCACACCACAGGTCCTTCATCTACTCAAACTCTAGTCAGAAAATTCTTAAACAGTGTTCAGGAGACCTGCTGGAATATCTGTTATAATTTGGAACAGGTTGTGAAGGATTGTGAATTTTCATAAAGAATTCCAGCACAGTATTATTTTCAAACACATTGTTCCTAATATAACTTTTACAACTACAAATAAGATGAATGCCCCTGTAGGACATAATAATTTAATGTGCTTACAGCCCACACTACTGTTTAAAATTTTGGGTCAGTCACCCTAACCCTTACTTTTATTCAGCAAGGATACATTAAATTGATCAAAGTTAACATTAAAGACATTTATAACTTTACAAAAGAGTTATACAAATAAATTGTTCTTTAGAACTTTCTATTCAAAAGAATCCTGAAAAATGTCCAAGTTTCCACAAAGATATTATGCAACTGTTTCCAACATTGATAATAATCAGAAATGTTTCTTGAGCAGAAAATCTGTATATTAGAATGATTTCTGAAGGATCATGTGACACTGAAGACTGGAGTAATGATGCTGAAAATACAGCTTTGCATCAGAGGAATCAATTACATTTTTAAAATAGAATTTTTTATTTATTTAAATATTTCACAATATTACTGTTTTTACTGTATTTATCAAATCAGTGCAGCCTTGGTGAGCACAAGACTTTAACACAGCTGGACTCAAATGAAGGTGTAGAACCATCTCAAGGATGATCAGAAGAAATGGACAGCATCTGAGTTAAATATATGAGTGTCACAGCAAAGGGTCTGAATACTTAGGACCATGTGATATTTCCGTTTTTCTTTTTTAATAAATCTGCAAAAATGTCAACAATTCTGTGTTTTTCTGTAAATATGGGGTGCTGTGTGTACATTAATGAGGAAAAAAAATTAACTTAAATGATTTTAGCAAATGGCTGCAATATAATAAAGAGTGAAAAATTTAAGGGGGTCTGAATACTTTCCGTACCCACTGTATATCTTGCTGACCCCAAACTTTTGAATGGTAGTATATATATCCCGTATATTAGTATTAATGTATAAAAATATGTATTAAAATAATGAAATACAAGTAGGGTTCTGATCCATAAGGACTCTAAAATTAAACAAGAATCAAATCCTGTATAAATTTAAATTGGAATCTTTATTTGATTCTTAGGGAAATTCCTTTGTTTCAAGTTATGAAAGAAATCCCAATTGGATATTGCACAATTTTTGAATTTGTTCACAATATTTTGGATGTATTTGCTTAGCTTTTTAAATTTTGTTTTAGCAACATCTTGCTCAAAGAAAGAGGCCATATGTTTTTATACATCCCTGTAGTGTGTTCTATTGATGTTCTTATCAAATTAACCATGAAAACCACTTTCATCCTGCTCTTAGGTGCCGCTGAAGGCATCCGTTTCTACCGCCGGCCTGAGCAGTGAGGAGACCATGTGCCCTCCTGGAGGGACGCAGAGTAACAGGGTTCCTGGCTCTGATCTGGTTCACACCAGACATAGTCTCTGTACGTCCACTCAGAGTCTGAGTGCAGGGCCGCCTCCATACTATTCCATGTTTCCTGGGCAGCCACCAGTGGGCGGCACAGAGCTGCTGTATCAAATGAGCAAGCAACAGCAGTATGCACTGCACCAACAGCAGCAGAGGCAATATCATCATCATCATCATCATCAACAACAACAATATAATCAACAACAGTACAATCACCAACCGCAGGAGCCGCAATATCAACAGATACATCAAAAAGAGCTCCAGCAGAAACATCAAAATCAGCAGCAGATTCAAAACATGGCAGCTCACAATTCTAGCGTGCCCACTGAAAGCGTGCAGATCAATTCCGCCCAGCCTGGCGTGGATCATGTCGACGGCGTTCCTGATCCAGGCAGAGGAGGTGACATGTTGAGTATGATCCGGAGAGGAGTCAAACTACGCCGGACACTTACCAACGATCGTTCGGCACCTTTAATCACCCCCAACCATCTCAACTGATCTCAGCTTTATTTTTCCTGTGCTTTGAATTCATCTGTGACTTTTTACGATTGCCTTTTCCGTCTTTTCGTTTAGTGACTTACTTTTTTCATGCCTTTTAATGTTGCGGTTTGCATATATTTTGTTTTTTTAAGTGGAGGCAAAACTGTTGACTAACGTGCGACTCCTGCCACAAGAAAAGACGTTTGATTTAACTACACTGTGCTAGACGAACAAACGTTTCACAGTGTCCGTGCGAATGTTGCCTGTCAATAAATTAAAGTTAATTCTGCAGACTGTGTGCTTTACATATATATGTATACCTATATGCACAGATATATATGTATTTAGAGATCTAGATTGAGCATCGGAGCTTAAGATATATTAAAGTTATTTGTTTATGTTGTATTCACAAGGATAAAGCACTCAGCCTTCTGGTTAGAGATCAAAAACTTCTGTATATATTAGCGAATCAATTGAAAGACTTGTATTATTATTCATTTTGTTTTCTTGGTTGGTTTTCGAAATTAGATAAAGCAGCACTAGGCGTCTATTTTTGTACAGTTTAGGGTAACAGAAAACTGCACCACTGCCTTTAATCCGCCCAATGACTGGATGCGAATGCAGCCAATGAGAGGAATGGAGGGAGGGAAGGAGCGATGTGATTGGGTGGATGAATGAAGGACTGGAATAGTGGATCTTATTTGTGTTGCTTATGACTGTGAGAGCTTACGAAGGCATCACTGTGGTTATTTATTCAACCCGTTTGATTCTGAATCATTTTTAATCGTTTGTTTACCAAAGCTTTGATGCTGTAGCCCCGTAGATGCGCATAAACATGCTCTCCTGGAGGATTTATATTGACTTGATTCATAAAACCTCAAACTTGTGGCCCATGACTTTGAGCATTTTTTTTGTCTTTGAATTAAAAAAACTTCTTTAAACTCATTTATTATTACCTGAAAAGAAAGTGAATGGTTGCGTTAGGTTTATAGATTGAATTCATTCTGTTGCAAGTTGCCTTCTTTGTTTGAAATCAGTGTCCCATCCCTCCACCAATTTAAGTAAAGCTTATTCAATGGAAATGTAGGGTATACTTGTCTTTTCACTTTCAGTCAGATCTCATGAAACTTTTAGTGCATCTTAAATTCGGGGGGGGGTGGACTGAGATGTGATTTGGCTTATTGCGATCAATATCAAATTACAATAGCTTTGATTTAATTAAATTAATATATAGGCACTGTATTCTTTTACACACGAACAGCTGATGAGCCGATGATTTCAGTATCTCTAAATCTCATCTGATCCACATGAACTTGTAAGTTTGGGACACTTATAACGTGTATTTGGAAACACACCATGCACCATCCATCTTCCCAAACTTTGAATGAGAAGCGCTTATAAAATGCTGACTTGTCAACAAAAGAAAAGCTTTACGGTTTGAAAAAAGAGTTATTTTGATTCAATTATTGTATAGTTGCACTGTAAAAAAAAAAAAAAAAAAATGTACAGTACAATTCATATTTTACTGTCATATTTATGTAATTATAACATTTTTGGCCAAATTGTACAGCCCTTCAAACAAGCGCAGCAAATCTGGACCTAAAATCTGGATATTGATATTGACAATATCAATTTTTACCAGAAAGATTGCAATAAGAAGTTAACATTACTAACTGCTCGTTATAATAGCTTTCTCCTGCAAATAAGCGTGTGCAGAATGTTTGGATGTATGTTGTTAATTAAAGTGATTCTGTTTTTCTGTTTTCTTAATTGAAAGTTAATGCTGGACGTTTGCTTTCAAGCTTGAAGTGCATCACCAATGCCTTGAACATGTTTAATGAATAGAACATCATTTTTAGCACCTCTAAAAGAAGCACTTCTGCGGTCTGACAGCATCTCTCGCAGGCATCTGTACTCTCTTTGATGTCTTATAATTTATCGCATCTGTCACGCTTTGAACTTTCCCTCCTGCTGCAAAAGTTGTTTCTTCATATCTTACCGCATTCTTTTTTTTTTACCGCTTTTTTGATACTTTTCAGGTTATTCTCAATCTAGGGTTACTTCACACCTGTCTGAGCCGTGTCTAGGATTTCTCGCCCCCTCTCCATCTGAATGCGCAATTGTTTTGTCTCTCTTCAGTGATTTAGATGTGGCCAGAGATGTTCACTGCTGACACAATGCTCCTCGGGCCTTTTACTGTAGGATTAGCTTGCAGCTGCTGTACGGCGCTCCTGGAGTGTAAAAGAATATGGTTTTACTCTGAAAGGTGAGCTGACCGGGGTGTGTCTCCACTAATCTGCATTGTTATTAGTGCTGCTCAGGGCAGTAATGTCTGAGGTGTTTAACTTGTGTTGAAGAGGTTTTCTTTGCTGAGATATAGTGATGGTGGATCATAATGAGCTCTGCCTGTTGCAGTGATTTATCATCCAGCTTGACCCAAAATGTTAAACTTGCAAGATCGGAAGGGGGAATGCAAAGTGCCCAAGAGTTTTTTTGTTTTTTAGACTTTGTTTCATTTTTGCTATTTTTTTGTTAACATTCTCACATTTGATTTAATGCATTCTGTATCTAGACCATTTCATGTTATAAGCATCAATGGAAAGGGATGAATGTCAAATTAAAGTGAAGAAAAACAATCATTGTGAACCAGTCTCTTTTGGGACTTTAGTGGTCATTAAAGCAATAAGCCACAAGAAAGCTGTTTAAGTGATTTTAATGATGGTAATGTGGGTGGTTACCAGGGTGTTGCTATGTGGGCGCCATGGTGTTTCTGATTGGTTTTTAGCATTATGCTATATGCAATTGTTATTGTGTGACAGGTAAAAAATTGTATACTACTTGTATACAAATTGTATAATGTTTAAAAGTTTGGGGTTAGTAAGATATAAAGAAGTGAACACTTATTCATCAAGGATGCATTAAATTGATTAAAAGTTCCAGTAAAGACATTAAGTTGTAGATTTCGTTTGTTCTTTTAACTTTCTATTTATCAAATAATCTTGAAAAAAGTATTGGTTTCCACAAAAAATATGAAGCAGCACAGCTGTTTTCAACATTAATAGTAAGAAATGTTTCTTGAACAGCAAATCAGCATATTAGAATGATTTCTGAAGGATCATGTGACACTGAAGACTGGAGCAATGATGCTGAAAATTCAGCTTTGAAACAAATAAATGCAGTCTTGGTGAGCAGAACGGACTTCTTTCTGAAGCATTTAAAAAAATCTTACAGATACCAAACTTTTGAATGGAAGTATGATTCTGAAAACTTGGAAGAGTAATGTCACACCTCAACAAACAAACAATGAGCAATAGTAATAGCAATCGGTTATCAAACAACACAACTATGAGTATTAATATAAAAAAGTATTGGCAGTACCAACTCCTTTCCAACAAAACAGTCCTTTTATGTTTTTATATTAGGTTCCTCTCAAGCTGATGCACTTTTCTCCAACAGTGGAGTGAGGTTGAGATCAGTCTTATGTAATGAACAGGCCCTAATTAGTGCTGGTAAATCTGTAGTGTTGACGTCAAGTGTGTGTGGATTCAGAGGCGACTGGGCTGTGAGTGTATTACAAGGAGAAGGTGACTTTTCAGGACATTACCCCATGTCCCCACTTTTCAAAACGCATATAAATCACACAGAATGGAGTGTATTGAAAATCTGAAATAGCACAAAGTTTCCTGTAAGGGGTAGGTTTAGGTGTAGGGCAATAGCACATACAGTTTGTACAATATAAAAACCATTACGCCTATGGGATGTCCCCACTTTTCACAAAAACAAACCTGTTTTTGTGTGTGTGTGTGTGTGTGTGTGTGTGTGTGTGAGAAACATCCCTCCATATTTAGACATCGTCGTCATCATTATCATCTTCCGCTACCGTCCCTCATGTCTGCAAGTCATGCTGAAGCCTCAAACAGCATGGAATATGTGATTTAGAAACATACCAAAGTTCAAAAGAACAAGTCATTTTAATTTGTTCGTATCCGTACATTTGTATTTAAGCTTAAAAATAAGAAATGTTTGGAATTTTTGCATGTGGTAATTATTTTCTTGAAGCATTTTAGTTAAGTTAGATCTTATTTCCTTAGCATTTACTTGTTCCTTGTTATCTCATTTACTTTATTTTCTTATTGATGCCCAGGGTTAAGGTTTAGCAGTTACTGAGCGTTTAACGGCATTTACTTACTTTCCTGAGGGCCCCTATAGTGCACTGCAGACCCGTTTGAAAACCATTTTATTCCATAGAAATTAAAATACGCCCTTGCAGACAATATTTTTGACCCGTGTTCTCTGTGAATTTTAATTGCATTTCCCTGTTAAATATTTGCTCAACTTCCCATGCAAGATTCCCACAGTAGCCTACATGGTCATTTTGCACATTTATATCAAATCTCTGTCTGTTTTCTGTCTTAAAGGGTTTTTTTATTTTATTTATTTTTTAATTTCTCACTTTGAAAGATTGGTACCTGACATACAAGTGGAAAACCCTCCTCATGGAAAGAAGTGCATTCAAAATCTAAGGTATTTTTGGTCATCATTTGTGTATTAATATGTCAGTTGATCTATTCAGCTTTTGTATCATGTTGGTAATTTACATTTCATGCTGATAACTCATTTATACATTTAAGATTTATAAGGAGATCTTGTTGAATTCTGTGCTGCTGGTGAGGTCCACGTGAAGTCATGTCATCCAGTCACTCACACAAACAAACATTCGCAAGACGCTTCTGTGTCACGGTGACTAAGCATAGCGGTGATCTCATCTGACCTAAATGCCGCTCTGGAGGCTGTTGCTGAGTGACTGCAGCGTGCTGACTCACCTTCAGCAGTGCACGCAGCGAGCGCGAGGTGGCGCTGCGGACCGCCGCGGAAGCTTCCGTCCGTCATCACTTCCAGGAACGACGCCGCTTTTTCAGCCCAAAATAGCAGCAGGGGAGTCTGTTCTCCCGGGAGGCAATCTAAAGTGGCGTAGAGGGTCTGTAAAGCATGAATCCTGTGTAAGTGGTCATGTGAAAACTATTTATTTTCTTCCGACATTTCCTGTCAGCTGTTAGGAGAAGATGAAAATGCTGATTTACTGTAAAAAGAGGAGGAGGTCTGTGGATAATCACTCAGTCCCATTAATCAAACTATGAAATATAACATGTAAAACGGGAACATGAAAAGAATATTCTAAAAGCAACTCATGTAAACACCATAATCAATATTGGCTTATTTAGAATAAGGTAAATGATTAGATTTCTGATCTCCATGTAAACGTAGTCATTGATGAACACTAACCTGTTGAGTTTACTTCATATTAGTGTTGGACAGTTACAGTGGGCCCCCCTAAATGTGAATTTAGACCCTTACACCACGCTTAAAAATATCTAAAAGGCACTGAATCGGATACAAAGAGGCGCATTTTCCAAGCTAAGCAGAAGTTTTGCTTGCTTTTAAATGAAAAAAAAAAGTATCAATAGTGTAAACATACTTTAATGCATAACTATACTAATACTAAACTATTTAGTTTCAATTTAAAGTAATTTATTGGCTTGGTTGTGCTTACAATATTGCCGAAGCACGTAATGTCCTGAAAAAGAAGTAACACAATATAACAAATATAATAATCGCAATAATAATAATAATAATAATAAAATAAGGTGCTAAAACCACCTTTTCTCCAGTTGGTTAGTAATGAGAAAAGGTCTAGCATAGTTTGTTGACATAAGTCATTTATGTATGTTTTGATATTCAATGTTTTGACATGCAGACATTTTTAAGTGCGAATTGAGCATCAAAATATGTTTTGGTGCCATAGTAATATCATGGTAACATTAATATTTTAATAGATTGCGTTGGCCTGCAGCGGAAGGGTCATTGACCACAGTTCAATGAGTCACACCTGACTAAAGATAAAAGTAGCCAAGGTCAATTTGTCCTGTTTTTTTGTTTGTGGTGTTCTTACTCCATCTGTTGACCCTTTATGTAATCCTGTTTTCTTTCTCCATTTGGGACGAGTTAAGAGTGTGTGTGTGTGTGTGTGTGTGTGTGTGTTTGTGTGCGTTTAAAAGGGAGAGTGAGTCAGTGAGATTTCATCCCATTACTGAGGCTCATGTAGTGACTCACTTCCAGAACGTTAGATTATCCACCAGCAACAGCTTCCTAAACCACAAAACAAACACACACACACTCACTCCAAACAGCCCTGAACTTGAACTTTACTCCAGTTATTCCACTTCCTTATATCTTTTCATGTATGTTTTGTATGTTTTACAGTAAACTAAAAACACCTGCCTCACTTCCCTTGGGATTTCCCTCCCTAATGCTTAAGTAAATTCATGCGTCTGTGACCTTGGTCTGTGTGTTCAGGTCTGTCCATGAGAGTATCAACCTATGACGCATTCACACAGACTTTTGATCTCTTTTGTTAATCTAAGCAATAGCATTCATTAGTGTTGACTCCATAGACTGATTCAAGGTTTTGTTCACAGAAGAATTCAGTTTTTGTCATTTACTCACCCTCATGTCATTACAAGACCATATGATTTGCTTTCTTCAGTGGAACCTAAAAGGAGGTGTTTTGATGAATGTTCATGCTGCTTTTTTTTCATAAAATATATGGTGACAAGGGAAGGGAATGTCAAGAACTAAAAAGTCTGAAGCCTTGCAATAGTGGAAGTTGTTTTTACGTTTTACGTAAAACGTAAAAAAAAAAAAAAAAATGTGGTAACACTTTGCATTGAAGTCCCATTAGTTAACGTTACTTAATACATTAACTAACATGAACTATGAACAGTACATTTATTACAGTATTTATTAATTTTGTTAACGTTATAGAAAAAAATACTACTGTTCATTTTATGTTCATGTTAGCTCAGGTCTATTAAATAATAATAATAGGTACTTTTTATTTTAATAGTGTATTAGTAAATGTTGAAGTTAACATTAAGATTAATAAATTGTTTAGAAGTACTTTTACATTGTTAGTTCATGTAAGCTAATTAACTAATGTTAACAAATGAAACCTTATTAAAGTATAACTTAAGTAAAGTGGTAATAGCCAAGTAGAAATATTCAACAAAAACTAAGTCACAAAAGCACATCATTAAATAGAAATGGAGAAAAAAAAGCTAATTCAAAATATTGATCAATACTTTAATGGTAATTCAAGCTGCTCTTATGCTTTACTGTTTATTGTACTTATTTGTCATTTTTTTAACGATTCACTTTCACTATATGTAAAACGGCAGCTTGGACATTCTTCAAAACATCTCCCTTTGTTTTCCATGCACGATAGAAACTCCTACAGAACAACATGAGCTTGAATAGAAGAATTTACATTTTTGGCTGATCTAGCCTGTTAAGTTGTGCCAGAGCTAAAGTTGAGCGCCCAAAGCATGCTTTCTCTTTCTCCTCCCTCCTCCTCATTAGGCGCTCCTAATAAACTTGTGTCTGGTTGTGTCTTCTGTAGTTGTGCCAGCATCTGTGATTGGTCATGGCCATGATCTCTGACGCACCGCGTGATGCTGCTCTCATCTCCCTCCTGATCGCCGCATCAAACCGGCATCTGTCTCATAATTGGCTTTAATAATGCTGCTGCACAAAACACTTTCTCATGACTGATGAGGAGACAAAACCACTTGCGATTTCAGTCTCAGAAATGACTGCACACACTTCACTTATGCTTTAATGTTAATAATGTTTTTAGAAAGCACACTTCTGATAGTTTTGACAACAGCGGATTGTATTTTCCCCTAACACAAGCAAGTAACAATGTGCTGCTTAATATTTTTGTGGAAATTTTTTCAGGATTCTTTAATGAATAGAACGTTCAAAAGATCAGCATTTATCTGAAATATTATTTTTTTTGTTATAATAATGTTATTTGGTCACATTTGATCAATTTCAATGCATCCTTGCTGAATAAGAGTATTCATTTCTATTTATTGTTTTAATTAATAAAAAAAAATCATTTACTGATCCCAAGCTTTTGAATGGCAGTGTATGCAAGCATGTCATGCATACTTGATTTTAAAAAGCTGTCGAGTGTTTGACATCACTTGAGTGTTACTTTTTGGCCTTGTTTTTGTGAACACTTCAATGTTTGTGTGTTTGTACGTGTGAGTGTGAGGGCATCATGAGGCATCCGTATCTAATTTGTGGGTGACTTCTTTCACACTTAGGATATACTCACATGATGACTGTAAAATCACAGTTATGTCATGGAGGAAAACTTCTGTTAAGAAGAAAGTAGTCTGTGTATTTGAAATCTCAAAAACGATGCAAAAGTGCTATAAAAGTGGTCCATATAACTTGCGCATCTTCTAAAGTCACTCCAAATCTTTGTGTGAGAAACAGACTTCAATTTAAATAGTTTTAATTTAATTTAGCTCTGCCATACACCCTAGCTCTCCATGATTTGTGAACGAATTGTTCTCTTGAGTGTTTTTGTTTTTTTTCTCGGTGAATTGGTTGATCCTACGGAAGTACCATGCATTATTTTTTTTTTTCCTTCTTGTTTTCTCGTTATGTCGATATAACGAGAAAATTAAGTCGTTATAATGAGAAAACAATTCTCGTTATGTCGATATAACGAGAAAATTAAGTCGTTATAATGAGAAAACAATTCTCGTTATGTCGATATAACGAGAAAATTAAGTCGTTATAATGAGAAAACAATTCTCGTTATGTCGATATAACGAGAAAATTAAGTCGTTATAATGAGAAAACAATTCTCGTTATGTCGATATAACGAGAAAATTAAGTCGTTATAATGAGAAAACAATTCTCGTTATGTCGATATAACGAGAAAATTAAGTCGTTATAATGAGAAAACAATTCTCGTTATGTCGATATAACGAGAAAATTAAGTCGTTATAATGAGAAAACAATTCTCGTTATGTCGATATAACGAGAAAATTAAGTCGTTATAATGAGAAAACAATTCTCGTTATGTCGATATAACGAGAAAATTAAGTCGTTATAATGAGAAAACAATTCTCGTTATGTCGATATAACGAGAAAATTAAGTCGTTATAATGAGAAAACAATTCTCGTTATGTCGATATAACGAGAAAATTAAGTCGTTATAATGAGAAAACAATTCTCGTTATGTCGATATAACGAGAAAATTAAGTCGTTATAATGAGAAAACAATTCTCGTTATGTCGATATAACGAGAAAATTAAGTCGTTATAATGAGAAAACAATTCTCGTTATGTCGATATAACGAGAAAATTAAGTCGTTATAATGAGAAAACAATTCTCGTTATGTCGATATAACGAGAAAATTAAGTCGTTATAATGAGAAAACAATTCTCGTTATGTCGATATAACGAGAAAATTAAGTCGTTATAATGAGAAAACAATTCTCGTTATGTCGATATAACGAGAAAATTAAGTTGTTATAACGAGAAAACAACTCTTGTTATGTCGATATAACGAGAAAACAAGAAGGAAAAAAATTAATGCATGGCCGCTTAGAACTTCCGTATGATCCAGTTTACAAAACCAATTTAAATGTTTCAGTGAAAAAAGACATTCATTTCAGTCTGTTTCTCATGCAAAGCTATCGTATGTCTTCAGAAGACTTGAAATCCAGTGTACGAGTCGGATAAACCAGTTTTATGATGCTTTTGTTGTTTTTCAAAACTTGAAAGTTTAAGCACCAATTGATTTAGAATTGCACTGAAAAGTGAAACTTTCATATTTTCTGCATTTGTTTTCCACAGGAGAAAGAAAGATGGGTTTGGAATGACATGAGGGTGAGTAAATGATGACAAATCTTTCATTTTGTTTGGTAGACTGTCCCTTTAAGTCTTTGTAAAGATCACCTACTCATAATCTGAGAATTATATCAGTATGAATGAGAGTTTACCCCCTGAAGCATCTGTTGCAATCCACACCTAAAGTGAGGAAATGCATTTTACGACCCTAACCGTTCGATTAACTAACCCTTTGAGCCTTGTGCACATTTACTGTTTGCCAACCTATTCCGCACAAACTCTGCTATGACTTGGCTATTATACTTACTGTACAATAAATGTGTTAATATGTAGCCAGTTATGTTTGAAGTGGGAATCGGTTAAATGTCCTGCAGTCTTTGTTAGTAAGCAGTGTCGTATGACTAACAGCTCTTGGACTTCATTCCAGGTTGAAAAAGGCGTTTTGTCTGTTTGTCGATAGTGTGTTTTATTACACCCTTCCTAAACCTGCGTTAACAATTCCTCAAATTGCGATAACGCCTGATAGAGTGACGCATTTCATGTGTTTCTCATTGTGACACAATGTGACCATAAAGTATGTTTAATTAAATTAGCAGATTGACAAATATGACTCTCTGTAAGATTGTTCTTACACAGTTGCTTACAAAATAGCACCATGGTGTACTATATAATGATATATGATTTTTAGTGCCATTTGAAAGTTCCATAGTATTACCATCTGATACTATACATTTACTGTGGTAATGCATGCTATGTAATTAATCTGTCACTTAAAAAAACTATACCATGGTGCAGTGATAGTATCAGATGGTAGTATGGTACTTTGACATATACCATGGTAATGAAATTGATGGCTCATATACTGTACTCTATGGTATGTCCAAGAATACCATAGTATTACCAATGTACTTTTTGGTACTGTTTTGCAAGTGCATGGTATATATCATATGGTATTACCATATGTTTTTTTGGACTTAGTACCATGTCTCTACACTTACAAAAACATACTATACCACTGTACAGAGATAGTATCAGATGGCAGTACTATAGTATTTTGAAATATACATATGGTATATGGTAATGAAATACATGTACCATGGTTTATATATTGTAGTTCATTGTTTTTCCAGGAATACCATAGTACTATTATGATAAATGTCTAAAATATCATGTGTATGTTCAAAATACCACGGTAGTACCATCTGATACCATCACGAAGTTTTTTGGACATAGTACCATGGCACTACATAAAAATGTACCATGGTGCAGTGATGGTATCAGAGGGCAGTATTATAGTACTTTGAAATATACCGTGGTAGTGAAATTTGTGTGCCATGGTTTATAAATTGTACTCAATGGTATGTTAAAGAATACCATAATATCATAGTAATGCTATGATAAATGTCCAAAATATCACGTGTATGTCCAAAATACCGTAGTATTACCATGGTACTTTTTGGCACTCTTTTGTACGTGCATGGAATATATCAAAATGCCATGGTATTACTAGCTGTGACTATTACTATACTGTGGTATCATCACAACAGTATTATTTGTAAAGGTGAAATTTGGGAAAACTTAGCGTATTACAAACAATTTTTGAATATTACAAACAATAATGAAGAGTAAAGAAATGCCCTGTTTGCTTCCCCCTCACAGTTGAAATGAGATCTTCTCTTCGCCTCCTTTCAGTACAAAGAATATTAAAGTACACAAAAGCTTCTTTTTTTTTCAGGGGGAATTTTCCCGCCAAAACGCAGCTGGCCTTGTATCCAATGTCTGTGGTAACCATGGTAACCGTGCCTATTGCAACTCTGTGCCACGTGAATGAGGAGGCCGTTCTGTGTGTTCAGTTACAGTGCCACACACTCTGATGGTGCTAGTCAGTGCCACATGTGTGTGTGTGTGTGTGTGTGTGTGTGTGTGTGTGTGTGTGTGTGTGTGTGTCATGCTGAGGTAATGAAGTTTGGCAGATCCCCAGGAGCCCTCACCACCTCTCTGTGCTCCTTGAGTTACATGTTCCCTCTCAGACTTCAAACAACATCTTCACAATGGAGCCTGAAATATAAAGGTCCGTTAATCGATGCTGGCAGTTAGTGAATGTTCTGTAAAATAATAGCCATGCGTCGTCATGGTGCCACTTAACCACTAGAGGCCCCTGTAATGTTAGTCAGGAGCGTGTTGTGTTGCCTCGATACCAAAAACCAGACTCCCACACAGGTAGAAACTCCAGCTGTGCTGCTCTAGTTCAGTGATAGTTCAGTTCTAGTTGATCTTATTGAGAACTCAGTCATAAGATAGTCAGGCTTTCCTCCTAACACTCCCACCTGTCTTGTCTGTCTGTCCGCCTTTTGCTCTCACCTGGCAGTCAAACCAATGTCTGTCTGTCTTTCTGTCTGTCTGTCTGTGTCTGTCTTGTCTGTCTGTCTGCCTTTTGCTCTCACCTGGCAGTCAAACCACTGTATGTCTGTCTGTATGTGTCTGTCTGTCTGTCTGTGTCTGTCTGTCTGTATGTGTCTGTCTGTCTGTCTGTGTCTGTCTGTCTGTATGTGTCTGTCTTGTCTGTCTGTCTGCCTTTTGCTCTCACCTGGCAGTCAAACCAGTCTGTCTGTCTGTCTGTCTGTCTGCCTGCCTTTTGCTCTCACCTGGCAGTCAAACCAATGTCTGTCTGTCTGTTTGTCTCGCTGTCTCTCTGTCTGTCTGTCTGTCTATCTGTCTATCATTCTGTCTAACATTCTATTTCATTCTGTTGTTTCATTCTATCATTCTACTGTTCTATCTGTTTTATCCGCCTTTCTATTGTTATACCTATCATTCTGTTGTTATTTTGTTCTATTATTTTGTCTATCGTTCTTGTCTATCATTCTATCTAGCTACAGTTCTATAAATTGTTTTGTCACTCTATTATTCCATCCATCCATCCGTTCGTTTCTTTTGTTTTATATATAGTCCTAACATTCCATTCCATACTTATTTTCTTGCTTTGTTCTATCATTTTGTTGTTCTTACATTCTGCCTTTCTATTGTTATATCTGTCATTCTATTGTTATCTATCATTCATTCTATCTATCGTTCTATCTAGAAATATTTCCTTTTCCATAAACAGTAGCATATTTAACCTGTATGTTTTTGTAAGACAGAGAGAGAGGAAAAATATATTTTTCAAAGCAGGCTCATTTGTAGATGCTTCTGGAACAAATGTTAGTGAGCATGCAAGAGAGAGAGAGAGAGAGAGAGAGATGAAGTATCACATGAGGTTCCTGCCCTCAGCGTAGCGGACTCATTGACCTTTTGTTCTCTCCTGCTGGGCTGTGAGAGAAGGGGAAGCGCGCGAAACAGCAGCCAATCAGGTGGCGGCGCGGCAGCTGGCAGAGAATACTACAATGGCGTACAGTTCTGACAAAGGGAGGGCCTGTTCCCGCACTATGCAAAAACACTGGCAGTCTTCCAAATGCATTCCTCACAGAAAGACTCCTTCAGAGGAGAGCCGAGAGAGCGAGAAGCGCGGGCTTAGAATGAGGAAGCGTGCCGGCTACATTGTGCTGGCTGTTCTTTTTCTCCCTTTCCGTTTGAAAACTAAGTTGGACAGTTGTGTTTCATCAACAGTGGTTTACCGCACATCCAGTCAGACGATTAGTTTGCAAATTTGTCTTTATCTTTTTGTTTAAAAGAAACATTTTCATAGAGTGTGTTACAGTCTAAAGCTTAACTGAGTTCAGAACTGTGTGTTCTTTAGAATTCCAGAAAGAAGTGTTTAGACTAGAGAATTAGAAACGGGCTGCGTTCAGTCTGGAAGCGTGGGCCTCTCGCTCACTATGTAGTAAATCCATTTGTGAGACACTATGAATGGGGTTGCAGCTTTGGCTGTATCTCCAAAACCAATCAGCTTTAGCAAACAGAAGCATACTGCAGTACCGTTGGCACTATCAACAGTCAACGTGTCACATTTCCATGGAAGAACTCGAGTAGCCTTTTCGTTTACCCAGAAAAGCCCACCTCCCCTTTCTCACATTACAAATGCAAATCGAAAGATGCCTTTACAGCCCCTTTCCAAGATCCTCCGCTTGATCCTGCCCATTTATAACTGACAGCTCTGTCAATACTCCCACCATGCTCTTGCTGCGTGCTGTGCACGTGTGAACTCCCAGGTGTGTCTTTAACATTTGTCTTTATAGACCCTTCTCCTTCCCATAAGTAACGTCACGGTCTTTAAAAAAAACAACAACAAAAAACTGTACATTTAACTAACCCGTTTTTATCTTTTCTCTCATTCTCTTCCTCTCTCTCTCACTGTGTCATGCTGAGACATTTGATCTTTCGAACAGTTGTCATTACCGTGGCCTACAGAGACACCCGTATAAGGACTTTGTGGTGCAAATGGTGGTGGTGTGATGACAACTAAAGAGAACATCAGGGTGGACAGATTTAGAAAGAAGCACATAATGTGATTTTATATATTTATGTGATATGTGTGTGTGTGTGTGTGTGTGTGTGTGTGTGTGTGTGTGTATATATATATATATATATATATATATATATATATATATATATATATATATATACACGTATATACATACATACACTACCGCTCAAAAGTTTGGGATCAGTAAGAATTTAATTGTTTTTTAAAGAAGTCTCTTATGCTCATCAAGGCTGCATTTATTTGATAAAAAATACAGAAAAAAACTGTAATCTTGCAAAAAAAAGTTTGGGATCAGTAAGAATTGTAATGTTTTTTAAAGAAGTCTCTTATGCTCATCAAGGCTGACTTTTTCTGATCAAAAATACAAAAAAAAACAGTAATCTTGCAAAATGTTATTACAATATAAAATAATGGTTTCTGTTTTAATATACTTTAAAATATATATTTTTTTCTGTGATGCAAAGCTAAATATCCATCAGCCATTACTTCAGAAATCATTCTAATATGCTGATTTATTATCAGTGCTGGAAACTGTTGTGCTGCTTAATATTTTTTGGA
>NW_015505672.1:424102-424965 GCF_001515645.1 Sinocyclocheilus grahami
TAGAAATATTTTCTAACAATATACACTACCGTTCAAAAGTTTAGGGTCAGTACATTTTTATTCTTTCTTTTTTTAAAAGAAATTAAAACTTTTATTCAGCAAGGATGTGTTAAATTGTTAAGAAGTGATAGCAAAGATTTATAGTGTTAGAAAAGATTTATATTTTGAATAAATGCTGTTCTTTTTAACTTTTTATTCATCAAATATGAATATTTGGCAGCACAACTGTTGCCAACATTGATAATTCTAATAATAAATCAGCATATTAGAATAATTTCTGAAGAATCATGTGACACTTTAGACTGGAGTAATGGCTGATGGAAATTCAGCTTTGCATCACAGAAATAAATTATATTTGAAAGTATATTAAAATAGAAACCATTATTTTATATTGTAATAACATTTTGCAAGATTAGGTTTTTTTCCTGTATTTTTGATCAAATAAATGCAGCCTTGATGAGCATAAGAGACTTCTTTAAAAAACATTACAATTCTTACTGATCCCAAACTTTTGAGCGGTAGTGTATATATATATATATACACATGCAATTTTGTACATTTAGGAGGATATATTAACTAATCAGAAATAAACATTTAAAATGTTGAATAAAAATGAAAATATTAATACTTTTTTAAAGGGTACTTCTTTAAAGCACGACAAAAGATTATTAAAACATAGTGATGTTTAAAAGGTACATTAATGTGTACCTAAGTGTGAGACAGTCATGAAAGTGTACTTCCTTTAAGTGCATTTAAGGGCTGATATTTATTATTACATTAACTGCATGTAGATTATATATATATATATATATATATATATATATATATATATATATATATATATATATATATATATATATATA
>NW_015505672.1:426506-448629 GCF_001515645.1 Sinocyclocheilus grahami
ATATATATATATATATATATATATATATATATATATATATATATATATATATATATATATATATATACACACCTGGGAAAATGTATTTATTAAGGTGTTTCACCGGCATTTGCCTTTAATACAGCCTTGTACCTTCTTAGAATAAATGAATACAACTTCATACAACGTCTACAGGGGACTGTTGTCTATCAGAACATCTGCCAGTTGCTTCAGAGGTGTTGAAGTAGATAATCTGTTTCTCTGCCTTCTCTCTAAAACTGTCCGCAGTGGTTTGATGATATTCAAATAAATTGATATGTCTGGCCAGGACAGATGTTGAAGTTCGTCTTGGTGCTTCAGCTGATCATGACTCTATCTTTTTTCACATTTTAGCATTGGTATCTGTGATAAATGGTTTAGCAATTGCAGCTCTTTCTTGGATGTTGGCTTTGTGCAGCTCTCTGTGGTCGATTTTTGAGAAAACAGGGTCTTCATGGTGAATATTGAGATTTGGTGTCACTTTTGCTGCAGTCTTTTGGATTGGATTGGACAAACTGGATTGTGTCCAGTTTTGTTTGGACACAATCCTTCTTAGTGTTTTGCAGTCCCTATCATTCACCTTCAGTTTTCACTCACTTTTCTAATTCTCTGATGAATTCTTGCCTTGCTTTGTGAATTCTTGTCATACTCAGTCATAATCGTAAAGACTTTTGTTTTTAAAATACTAAATAATTGGGCAGATAAGGTTACAGGCGCTGCTGATAAACCGCTTCCATGGTTTGTCCCTTTTGGAAGTCTAACTGGCCACCCATTTCAAGGAAATTTAAGAACATGTGAGTGGTGCTCGCTTGTGCATAATTCTGTACCAAAGTTTGTCAAAATGACTAACACTAAGTATTGCGTGTGTGTGTGTGTGTGTGTGTGTGTGTGTGTGTGTGTTTTTAAATAATGTATTGCATTTTTGTCTGAGAGATGATAAAGTCACTTCAACTTACATTGAAAGAAGTTGAGCCATATCTAGAGACCACGGGCCAGATTCAAGTCTTCATAAGAAAGAAGTTAAGAAATTTCTTAAGATTAATCCCATAAGAATGTTTCAAAGTGCAGTTCTTGAAAAATGATGCTCTTAAGAGCATCTTTTTTTTTCTTAAGAAGAAAATTAGAGTCTTTTAGCTGTAACTGATTGAATGAATAGCAGTTCTTGATGAACTCTAACTGATCAACTCAATGAGAACCACTTCTTTTTTTGCGCTCTCTCTACAGTGAATGTGTCCAGTGTTTGGGCACTCTTATGTGTGCCGAAATCTGCCAAAGATTGTCATATTTATGGGCTGAAATTGAAAAAACAAGCTCCCTGTTTGACTCATTTTTGTAGAGTTGTTAGGCTACTGAATTTCAAATTCACATATAATATAAGTTCACACAAAATCACACATAATAATGACCTGTGGTTGTTTACATTATCAGTCATTGGTGTAACTTCAGAAAGATTTTGCACATCCATAGAAGTAGTAATGCATTATAATGCTATTTTGTAATTCTTAAATATAACATTTATCTATCGAACTATCTGTCTATCTGTCTGTCTGTCTGTCTGTCTGCAGTTCTATATATCATTGTTTATAAAATAGCTTTAGCTTTTTTTCATTTAGAAAATATCAGTTTTATCAGTTTATCAAGAAGAATTTTATTCTAAAGAATGTTTCGTGAATCCGGCCCCAAAATATTAAAGAGACACTAACGTGAGCTAGAAAGAAACCACCTGGAAAAGTATCTTTGGATGTTCTTCAAAATATGAAAATGGTAATGGTTCACTGAAAGGCTGTTTGGGGAGCCAAAGATCTTCTATGGCATCTCTGTGAGAACCTTTATTTTTAAAAGTATACAGGCATACTCATTCTCCAGGGAACTCAAAGCGCTTGCTGTGCGCTGTGTGTGTGTGTGTGTGTGTGCATTCGCATAATACACGTATGTGTTTGTCGTGTGTGTGCACGCTCGTCTAAGTCCTGTCTCGAAGGGTCGTGATGGAACACAGTTAGTGAAGATCCTCGGACGCCCTCTGAGACCACAGTATGTGAAGCGAGGGGGAGAAAGGATACTGCGTAGTCTGTAATCTCACCGACACACACTCCTCCCTGACTCGGTGAAAGAATGGAAAAGCTGTCGCTCGCAGGCCACACAGCCATCCCACGCAAACATGTATGCCACACGCATGCACACTTTTACACAGGAATTTAAAGCAAAGGCAGTGAAAACTTTATGGGCGGTTGAAAGGCTTTGTACACCCTACTGCATGTGTTACCGCGTGTTTTCCTTCCTGAATCATGAGCTTTGGTTTAAATTCGATCTCACAAAGAACTGGGATCATTATTAAAGAATTTCAGACTGTCAAAAAAAGCTTTGTGCTGATGCATTTTCTTTCTTTGCTTTCAACTTTCTAATTCTCGACCTCAACACAGCTCTTCCTGTCAGAGCTCAGTGGAAAATGAGGTTTCTTTGTTCTTTTATGAAGTTGAAAGCAAAGAGTGTTACATTTGGGTTTCTTTGTAATTAGAGAGAGACTCATATGATCGACCATGCTGATTAATTGGCCAGTTATAGATTAACAGTATATCAAAAAATTGTGAACGGTCAGTTTCAAAATCCACCAACATCTTTGTGAAAAAATGAATGCATTTTCAAATACGTGTAGTGAATTTTGAGTAAATATTTCATGAAAAAGTCTTTATTTAAATCTCACTTGCTATAATGAAAATTGTATATAATGAAGTCTATTGCTTATCATGTATTTGATAAAAAATTCAGTAAAACAGTAATATTGTGAAATATTATTAATAATAATTTGTTCAAAGAAAAGTCTTATTGACTGTAGCATTCAAATAAAAATATATTTACCCTATTTCCATGCAATACTAAAACAAATGAACGTAAAAGGGAGATCATTAGGTCAGTGTTTAATGGTCATTCCGCCCTGACTTTGCACCGTGTTCATGAAATGTCATGTACAAAGAACAGGATTGACAGCCACACTAATGTCAGAGTGAGGAGACATGCTACTCTGTTAGCTGAAAATGAACCTTTAGAAGAACAAATCCAAGATAAAAACAGAGTACCAGGTAGTGTTTGCTCATGTGATAACAGCTAGCTAAAATATAAGGGTAATGTACTGATGTTACTGCTGTAATAATCTAACACGCTGGTTAGTTGCTATTACAGCACTACCGTTTGCCAACATGTGAGAAAGTCCATCTGTCAACCTTATCTTGTTGGTCGGTTCAGCAGATACCAAACGTTAGCCAATGACATCACTCACAATCTCATTCATTCTAGCCCTTCGCGACCGGTTATCTAGTCAGAGAGCTGGTAAAAAAAAAAAATGCTGCCATTTTTATTATAGCCAATGTGATGGGGACATGTGAGTTTTTACATCATAGAATCATTAGGTTGAGCATGAATGATGATTAGGTCACCCAAAAATGAAAATTCTGTCATTATTTACAGAACAAGAACAGGAACTGAGGTTTCAGACTTCAATAAATAAATAAATAAAAAGTAGTTCATATGACTCTTGCACAATATTTCAAGTCGTCTGAAGTCATACCATGGCTTCATGTGAGGAACAAACCAAAATTTAAATCACTATTCGGTGATAATCGTAAAGTGAGCTGTTGACTGCTGCACTGAATCATTGAGTCAGTGAGTTGAACTCAAGAACTGAACGAGTCTGATTTGGGAATGAATCAATTAGAGAGTATTATCTAGATGAACCAATCAACTGAAAAGATTTAACTCAAAAGATTTGTTCGCAAATCAGCCATCGCGGTGTCTCAAATGAGCTCTCATGAAAATGCCGGTCAGATGTCAAGATTTTCAGTGGCTATTTCTGTTATAATGCTCAGAATATATCTTGAATGAGTCATATGTACCATTTTCATGTCGTATTTGATGCTTGAAAGCTTCAGTCACCATTTGTTGTAATTTTATACTGATTATTTAAAACATCTCTTTTGTGTTTTGCAGAGAAAATAGTCAAACGGGTTTGGAAACGACGTGAGGGTGAGTAAATGACAGAACTATTTCTTTAAAGAAACCACTGTTTTTATGTCCCTTGAAACACTGGGCACAGTCAGACCTGAATGGGATCTAATGAATGTCGTCTGGTGTTCCTTTAACTACAGAGTAATTTAACTCTGTAGATAAGAGAGATGGTGGCAGGAGCGGGTCATTGGGTGTATATTACATGCTGTTGGCTCACACTAGATTTGTTCACTAAACATGGAGTGTCTCTGTCTCTCAATCACTCACTTATGCATATGTGTATGAGGACATATTTCCCCACCGTACCAAAGCTATTCTGAGTTGTGTTACGAGATTACGAATCTGAGCGGCCTGTGTAGTTGATTGGCTGGCGGCTTCATCAAAGTCCAGAGCTCTGTTGGAGACGCCACACTGACACCTTCCCTCTCTCACAGAGTATGGGAGTGTTCTATCAATCATTAGTTGTGTGGTTAATCATAAAGTTCATAAATCAAATGTGATCTGATCAATGTTGTATTATAAAAATAAATAGATTTTAATTTTTCTAAGAAAACGTGAGGGGCTTTAATGGTTGCTTGGGTATTTTAGGTAGTTACTGGCTGAAATCAAAAGAGTTCATAGTAGAGTCTCTATGATTAATTATGAGCAATATGGATTAAAAAGTTTTAGTATTTTTAGTGTGATATAGTATCAAGCAGTGTTATTTTAGTATTACTTGTATACTATTGTATTTATTAATATTTAGTATTAGCTTTTGCTTTTATATTTTTGGTTTTCATTTTAAGTTTGAGTAATTTTGTTTTGTTAGTTTTATGTGTACACACACACACACACACACACACACACACATTAGTTTTTCACCTAGTGTTTATATTTGTATTATTATTTATATTATATTTTATATTTATTTCAGCTTTATTTCAATTGCTGAAAATGATTTTTAGTTTTAGTTTCAGTTAACAATAACAATGTCAGCAAATGTCTTCTGTAGTGGTTAATGAAGACTCCTGCAGTACTTGTTTTTCAACCGCACAGACATTCTGCACATTTCTACAGATTTCATTCAGATTTCATTCAGACATCTACAGATTTCATTCATTTCATTTTTCCAACAAATGGAAAAATCATACAGGTTTGGGGTCGTGCTGAGGATGAGTAGATGATGACAGATGTTTCATTTTTTTGTGTGTGAACTTCCTTTAAGAGTCAGGCATGCAGAAAGCAGGTAATAACAGCTCTCTACTGCATGTGGTTTAGTGAGTATGCAAACAATCATATCTGTTAACAGCGCTGAGTAAGCACTTTGAATATCCTGGTTATGAATTTACATCCATATCAGTCTTAGAATGACAGCTTTCATTGTTTTGCTTAAGTAAACAAATCTTCATGTCACTAAACTGGAGTTGAAGAACTCTCAGTGAAAGTCTCGGTGAGTCAGTCCACTCGACGGCCATCTTGGTTTGGTTACACCCTTGAGCGCCTATTTTGTAGTCATGGAAGTACAGCTCCTATTTGCCTGAATGGAGAAGTCTGTAATATCCAAAACAGTGTGCCAATAACATGATAAAATATGCTAAAATTCTATAGCCAATAGCTAATATTTAGGTAATATATATTAGCATAAATAGGAAAACTTACACATATATATATGAACCACAGCTATTTGTCATTGACCATCCTAACACACAGTTCTGTTCACAGTTTTTGAGGAAGTGATGTCACACACTGTTTATTTTAGCATCTAATAGTTTGGCTCCATGACAGATGAATTTGCACCTGAATTTTGAATACAGTTCAGACACTGATAGCATTTTCTCCTTCCTTTAAAAGGCCTACACTACTGTTTAAAAATGTGGGGTCTATAAGATTTTTTAATGTTTTAGAAAGATGTCTGTTATGCTTATACCAAGCCTGCATTTATTTGATCATAATAAACCTACAAATCTATTGTAAATCCAGATTTACTATCAGCTTGCACAATCTCTCATTTGGCATTACAAAATTACCATCCGGATTTACTACAGACACGCAGTGAAACATTAGCTATAAAAAGGTGTGGAAACAGTTATTTTTGTGACTGACTTTATTGAATATGCATTCATAGGATTTTCCCTTTCAGATGCAAAAATTATAGGAAGAGAGTATTTCAATGAATAATGCAATTTACTAAGGTTTGCGCTAGTGAATTTACTGATATTTGCACCATTATTTAACTCTCAGAAAAAGCATAACCCATTTTGAGCCTGTGTTGTTAGTAGAGTACCCACACCTGTTTACTGTCGGCTCCGCTAATTTGGTAGATCGCGTTGGTCATTATGGAAATGATCTCACTGTGTCTGTGTTCTTTAATTTGCACATTTTCAGTAGATCACTAACAGAACGTTCCACTCCCATTAGTGCTTTTATGAGCTTGCGCTCTAACACTGAATTGCCCTGTTTAGTAAGTTTGACCCTGTAGTTTTGTATACCGTCTGTAATGTTTGAGCATTGCGATGGTGTAACTATGGAAATGATCTCACTGTGTCTGTGTTCTTTAATTTGCACATTATCAGTAGATCACTAACAGAACGTTCCACTCCCATTAGTGCTTTTATGAGCTTGCGCTCTAACACTGAATTGCCCTGTTTAGTAAGTTTGACCCTGTAGTTTTGTATACCGTCTGTAATGTTTGAGCATTGCGATGGTGTAACATGTATATTTAGTGTGGATGAGGCTGCTGAGATCCGTGTGCAATCCTCAGACAGTATGTATAAGGCAGTGGTCTTAACTATATAAACGGCTTCTATAGCTGTAAATGGTTCAAATTTGGGTCAAATGGAGACCAACATTCGGTGAATAGGTGAAATAGGTGAAATTATGAAAGACCGGAGTATCGATAAGCTCTGACGTTAACGGTTCTGCTGTCGGTACTGGAGAAATTAAGAAAACACACATACATTTATTATTGCTGTAGATACATTGTCTTGCAAATTCTGTCTCACCAGAGTCGCCAGCTGTTTTTATATGCAATAATATTCAAACATTTGTCTATGATGCCTTTTTGCTATTCGCAACTCAGAAGCGAGATCGAGGAGCTTCAGCACGCGCAACATGAAAGCCCTGCTTAATTATGATAGAGGAGAGAACTCAAAATGTGAGAATGTCAAAATGGCCGGTTTGGAGAGTATTTACTTAATAAACACATTTTATGTCTTAAGCGGACGAGAACAGTTGGGAGAAAATCCGATGTGTGTCAATATATTGTCTTAACGTGACAGACTGGCGCTTGGGCCATCAGTTAATCAAACAACAAAATGCAAAGACAAAATCACTCGTTATAGCTTTAATACGTATTAATCTATCAATACATACAGTGAAAACTGTAATTACTTAACTTACTTGTAATTACTTACCTGAACAGTAATGTTAGTAGACCTTAATGGAAAAATGAAAGCACTGTTTTTAATTTCATTTAATTTCATTTGTACATTTGTTTTATTGTATTTGTCAGTTTGTTTTACTTTGTTTCTTTGTTCACGTTTTTACTGTATCTTGTCTTATGTACAGTAAAAAACACTAAAAATGCCTGCACACAGGTGCATTTACAAATTGATGCATATCTCATTAAATATTTCTTACATTTCAGAATATAAAGCAATGTTAATTCAGCTCTTAATTTGTCATATATACGAGAGAGAGAGAGCCCTGTGGTAAAGGTGGGCAATATTTGCATTTGTCAAGGAGTGGTTGTAATGTTTAAGCCATCATCAGTTATAAAACTCTTTTGTCATTTCTATAATTTAAAAAAAAAATTCTAAATGGTTTTAATGTATTAATTTAATTATTTATTCTTTTTTAGTTTTAGTTTTATTTCAGTTGGTGATTTTAGTGCTTCAACGTAAACTTATTTTAGTTCATTTCTAATTTTGGATTAAAGTTTTTCATCTAATATTTAAATATAATTTTATTTCAGCTTCATTTCAATTAGCAAAAATGTTTAATAGTTTAGTGTTAGTTAATGATAACATCACTGGACTGAGTTCAGATAAATGTGTGCTTAATTAAATGTGGATTTAATACAATATCATATTTAATGCAACACTGGAAAACACAGTGGGACACATAGAAACAAATTAATAACTGAATATAGTATATTAGTCATAAGTGGTGTTAATGTGTTAATCATTTAAAAGCACTAAAATAAGATCTGTTCCAAAACCTAAAGAATGTCATATCTACTTTAAAAAAAAAAAAAAAAATTAATTTTTGAGTACACTCACTAAACAGGTGGAAATGTGGACTGGATAAAACAAAAAACAGAGTTTTGATGGATTGGATTGTCAAACAAACTGACAAAGTTGTTTTTAATCAAAAATCTTGGAAGCGTCTTATGTTCAGTTTAACTCATGCTTAACCAAACTGCATTTTAAAGCATCATAGGTGTACCCTTGACAAGAAAGCTTTTCTGAAACATAGGTAGCAACATTTTGTGAAGATACTTCATTGAGGCTAAAATCTAAGGGAGTATTGTATTTGTAACAGAAAATGCAGATTTAATATAATTTTATTTCAGCTTCATTTCAATTAGCAAAAATGTTTAATAGTTTAGTGTTAGTTCATGATAACATCACTGGACTGAGTTCAGATAAATGTGTGCTTAATTAAATGTGGATTTAATACAATATCATATTTAATGCAACATTGGAAAACACAGTGGGACACATGGAAACAAATTAATAACTGAATATAGTATATTAGTCATAAGTGGTGTTAATGTGTTAATCATTTATAAGCACTAAAATAAGATCTGTTCCAAAACCTAAAGAATGTCATATCTACTTTAAAAAAAAATAAAAAAAAATTTTTTGAGTACACTCACTAAACAGGTGGAAATGTGGACTGGATAAAACAAAAAACAGAGTTTTGATGGATTGGATTGTCAAACAAACTGACAAAGTTGTTTTTAATCAAAAATCTTGGAAGGGTCTTATGTTCAGTTTAACTCATGCTTAACCAAACTGCATTTTAAAGCATCATAGGTGTACCCTTGACAAGAAAGCTTTTCTGAAACATAGGTAGCAACATTTTGTGAAGATACTTCATTGAGGCTAAAATCTAAGGGAGTATTGTATTTGTAACAGAAAATGCAGATTGCTTTGTGATGGGAAAAAATGCATTCAAAATATTTGATTTTATGTATTTTATGGTCATTGAAGTATTTGGTATTTAGCATATAAACATGCTATGTCAAACTGCTTCTGCATCTCACGTTTGTATGATTTGTACTGTCAAAATCAGTTGTTGCCTATGTAGCGCATTAGTCTTTTATGGGATCCTATGATAGTTGTAGACATTACTCTTGTTCTGGGGAATCTCATTCTTGTGAATCTCATTTGGTTTTGGAGCAGAGCTCTATTTAACAAATGAACATTACTTTCCATTAGAATAGCCAAAATCAAGCAAGCATCATGTCACCTCAGTGACTCACAGTGTGACAGGCACTGACCCATGTGACTAAAGCTTTGTGTATGAGTGGTTTAACAGTTACACACTCTCAGGTGAAGTGCATGTAGAAGTTTGTGTTTCAGTGGGAGGTGCTGGGATGAATGCAGCATTTGTGGTTTTTCTGAGTCAACATCACAGCTTAAAGTGCTATTACAGAATTGAATGAGTGTCATTTTCTGCAGAGGTGCCATGAATGATGATTTAATTGCTTAAGTAACTGAATTATTTTCTTTTGAATGCTAACAGGATGGAAGTGACTGCTAATCTTCATTTTTCAGTTTCAAACCATTTGAGCCTCAGCAGCAAAGTGTGCTCATTTTATTATTTTTTAATTATGCTATATGTGTGTGAGTGAGTTTTTCTGTCTCTCTTTATCCAAAATCACAGGCTCTTTTTATCCTTGCCCTACATTGTGAATTATGTAGTTGAATCCTAAAAGACACTGTAATATAAAACTATTGACTACAGGTATGAAGAAAACGCTTTATGCTGCGTCTATGAGAGGTGTGTGTATAAAGTCCAAGACCACTTTCATATCAGCCATTGGACATCACAGCATAAACATAACAACAACAAATCAAAAATTACTTATTGCACGTACAAGTACAAATATTTAAACAGTTAAAAACAGAATTATAATGTTGAATTAGATTAGAAACATCTGGTCTAATACTGATAACGCTCATGTGCGATTGTATGGACGTTTCTGTGATGAACTTTTTTGGTTCATTTTTGAATAACAATTTGATGTTAAATATAAAATCTGGTTATTGAAGCAAACATTTTATTAATGACATGAAATGTTAGGTTACATAGTCAAAGTGTGCAGTTGAACTAAAATATCAAGTAAATAGAATGTGTATTTGGCAGATTTAATCAGTGAAATTGAATCACTGAGCTGAGTAGCTTAAATATTAAATAAATATAGAAATGCAGCATTAAATATAATAACAGAGCATTAAGCTGTAATGCCCACCCGAGATGATAATTCATATGTTGCTGAAGTATAAGGTCAGATTACTGTAAATAGGAGCTGGGGAAAGATATATGAGCACATCGTGTCTGTATTGAAACCAGGGAGGTAAGAGATGAGAACAAGCTTCCACCTACATATGCTTTTAAGGAGATATCCCGAGAAGTTATCACGCTACACTTCCATGTTATTTTTTGTGGGGTATTGATGCACAGCATGCATGATATGCTCACCGAAACCGTGAAACATTCAGACCCCCAAATCAAACAAAAGAGATTGTGAGAAAGACATAAAAGAGGACAGGAAAATTGTGCTCGGAGGCATTCAAAACATGTACTAACAGAACTTTGATGCTTTGTTTTTGACTTTGCACCAATCTGAATTCGGGCCTGTGTGGGAGTTTGTTTGATTGGTGTGAGCAGTACCAACTTGTATTCAGCCTACTAGGGTTTGGTCTGAAACAGGTTAATTAAGTTCTAGAGGGAATGGATTTTAGGTTGAGTAACTTTGCAGGATGTGTTTGCTGATAACGCTGTTTGTTTTTTCGTGACTGTTGGGTAATGCACGTTTGGAATAACTGAACTGAATGTCTTGCCACAAGCCGTGATCTTGCAAAATCAGGAACAAGTCGAGAGCTGCTCTGTTTATCAGGTGTTTATTGTTTTATTTACATGGCAAATATGCTTTTCTCACACACACCCACAGCAGCACACACACTTAGACTCATTTTCTCTGACCTGTTTCCTCTTAAAGGGTTAGTTCACCCAAAAATGAAAATTAGCCCATAAATTACTCACCCTCAAGTCATCCTAGGTGTTTATGACTTCCTTCTTTCAGACGAATCCAGTCGGAGTTATATTAAAAATTGTCTTTGATCTTTCAAGCTGTTTAATGGCACTCAGCGGGTGTTGCAGTGCATCAGTCCAAAAGAAGTGAAGTAAAAAGCGCCCATCCTTAATAATAAAAAGTGTCTCACACAGCTCCGGGGGTGAACAAAGTCCTCCTGCAGCGAATCGATGCGTTATTGTAAGAAAAATAATCATATTTAAAACGTAATCAATTTAATCTAGCTTGCGCTCACTGTTATAAACGGAAGCAGCTCCGGGAGGATGACGTAGGACGTCGACTTTGCGCATGAGCCGCTCAGAAGTGACGAACGTGGAAGCGCAGCGGAGAGATCAAAACAAAACAACGGTCACTAATTAGAAGTACAAAACGAGGATTTGTAAAGAAGAATGTCGGAGGATTTCGATATAAGCCAAGAGGAGACTGGTTTTCCTTTGCTTCCTTTGCTCCTGTTAACAAACGTTGGTTTTCACGAGACTCACTGGTGCATGCGCAGCACTGACCTCATACGTCATCCTCCCAAAGCTGCTTCCGTCTACAACTGTTGGCGCAAGCTACATTAAAGTGATTATCAAGTTTTGAATATGGATATTTTTCTTACAAAAACCTAGTGGTGTGCAGAGCAAGGCTTCATGAAACACTGAAGCAGTCGACGCAAATGTGCCGAAGCTTCGAAACAATTCGACACCCGTCTCATTTTCAAGTATTGCTCTGAAACAGCATTGACAATGAATCCGTTAAGTGAATTAACTTGTTGAATTTGAATTGGATGGGGGAGTGGTTAGTGTGCATGATTGACATGTTGTCAGAACCTGTTACTTTAGGTTCGAATCCCGGGTGTAGCATGTAATTATAATAAATAGCCTATTTGAAAGTTGTGTTTTTATTGTTCTGGTCTTGTAATGTGTTGTAACATTTCTCTGACAATTGAATGAACTCTTTGTGAATGTTATTTTGTTCAAACAAATTAAAAAATAACATTAATAAAAGGCATCAAGCCACAACGCCTGGCATTTTTTACATATAAAGATTTTTATTTAAATATATTCATTATTCTACTGCATTAACTCTACTTTTATACTTTGCGGGAGTTAGGTTAAGACAGATGTGCGATTGTGTGGTTTGTTCCTGACCCTGTCGATCAAAAGCAGATTCGGATCTCAAAACACTTGTGAAACTCCCCGATGCTTTGATTCGTCTTAGTCATGTGACATGGGTGTTTCAAAACATCTGCGCTTCGGAATCTCGACACCGTATCGAAACGTAAGTTCGAAACGCATCGATTCGCTACAGGAGGCCTTTGTTCACCCCCCAGAGCCGTGTGAGACACTTTTTATTATGGATGGGCGCTTTTTATTTCACTTCTTTTGGACTGATGCACTGCAACACCCGCTAAGTGCCATTAAACTGCTTGAAAGATCAAAGACCATTTTTAATATAACTCCGACTGGATTTGTCTGAAAGAAGAAAGTCATTTACACCTAGGATGACTTGAGGGCATAGGCGAGGGAAGTGGGGGTGCTGAGGGTGCTGCAGCACCCCCTGTTTTTTTTCTGTGGGCAACTGTTTAACTGTTGGGAATAAAAAAAAAATCGGTGTGTCTATTTACACTAAGTGCAAATAGCCCGCCTTGTTGGCAGAGGCTATTTACACTAAATCCGTGTGATTTGGATAGTCAATATTACAAAAGACGATCATTAATTGTCAGATTCAGTGGCGTAGATGGTAAAGCGTGTGTCATACTTTTTTTGACGTGATCAACCCGGGTTCTAATCTGCCTTTTGCCAAACTTTTTTTCTCCCTTTTCAAATTTCAGATCACATCAGAAAAGCATTTATTGTTAATAAAAATGAAGGAAATAATCAAAAAGTTGAAAATAAATTATCGGGTAGGGTTAGGTATAGGGAGGGCTTTTGTCCCAATAAGGTGACATCCATTTAATAATTTGAATTAAAAGTGAAATTTACACTCAATAAGTTATTATTGCACACTGTTTTATAATGTATTACAATGCTGAGGTGCAGATAATTGACACTATTTGCACTAAGTAATTAGCAGAATATCCTGCTATTTTAACTATCTATAGCTATTTGCACCTATAGTGTAAATAGCATATCAGTAAAAAATACTGCTATTTTCACTTCGTGTAAATAGCCTCTATCACACCCTTTAAATTCTGTCAGTTCACACTTTAGTTTGCTGGCTGGAGAGAAAGTGTGTGTGTGTGTGTGTGTGTTTCTCTCTTTGAGTGTTTTTTTGCCCAATTTGGTCTTTTTAATATGAGTCATTGCCTCCTTTACAATCGCAGGGGGGTGGTAAAGGCGGTCTGTGATGTTCTTACGTGTCCCTGGTCACACTTAGTGGGGTGTTCACGAGCCCTTCACGTGTTTGTTTTTTCACTCTATAAACCTCAGTTGAAACCACCTGCAGCTCAACACCTTGAGTAATCCAGCAGCCACATGCTTCATGCAAAACACACACATTGATTACTAATCTGATTCATATCTTCTGTCAACACTGATTAATGATCAGATTCAAAATTGTCGTCTTTTTTCCAAACCTGCATTTGACTTATTACTGTATTTTAATGTGAAACACTCAATGAGACATTTTGAAGAATGTTAATGCAGCACTTTTTCATTGAGATTCCTTAATGTTTCATAAAAAGTATCACGAAAGAAAGTCATATGACTCTACACATGAAGTCGTATGAAGCCATATGATGAAAACACTTTGCAACAAAGCAAACATTATTGTGTACTTTATGCATTGGGTAACGAACATATACTAACCATGAACAATAATTGATTATTATTGATTTACAAATATAATTACTGTTCATCGTGTTCATTGTTCATTCACAATCCACCTTTAATGTTAAAAAACAATGAATATATCAATTATTCAATTATCTATCCATCTATCCATCTCTATCTATTGTTCATTGTCAGTTCATGTTTTAACATATAAAACTGTATTGTAAAGTGTTACTATTTTAGTCTTTATTCACTGATGATCTACCCCTTCAAATCCTATTTTTGGTCTTTTGCATATTCAAACAGATGTGTTTAGGGGAACTAGTTGTGTCATCAAACCTGCCTTGATAAACCAACTTGAATTTTTATGTTAAAATGTCTTGTTTTTGTTGAATGGGCAGCAATACATTGATCATTCTTTAAAATGGCTTGCTTTGTTATCTGCAGAAGAAAGAAAGTCATTTAGAATGACACAAGAGACAATAAGTAAATTGGTACATTTTGGTTTAATTTTTGTATGACTGTTCCTTTAAAGATTCAGTTAAGGACAAAGGTTTTTAGTTATCTGTATCTCCACTGGCCAGAGGCATCTGTAACACTATCATGTAAGTATAGAGAGCGATATATGACACATTCATTTACAATACGTCATAAACAAGATGCTAAAATAAGATGGACAACATAAAACAACAAGCATCTGGAAGGTAGATGACTCATTATTCTGAGAACAACAGCACAGGGTAGTAAAATATTATTAGAAAAGGTAAATAGCAAAGGTTCAGCCACACAATGTGAGCAACAATAGAGCAATAAGAGGTCATAGTTATTTCTTGCACCTAAGGACTGTAATACACAATAGGTCAAGATATCCAATGCTAAGGCATTGACGTTCAGTAATAACAGAGATCTCTGTGCCACAGGTAAAGTGAAGTCCCCGAGAGAGGAGCCCTTCCACTCAACAGCCGGCTAATGGGAGGTCACAACAGGATATCTTGTAACGCTTGAGCGCTAGTCATATGCCTTCGACATAGTGACTAATAAAGTTGAAAAGAACCGTGACTAATATGTCTCAAAGTGTAAACATAATGGATAAACCAAAGCGCATTGAAAATCTCCCTTCTGTTTAAACAAGGAGCAGCAAGGACCCAGCGACAGTTGTGTTGGCAGAGGGGAATGAACTGACCTACTTTCATGATGATGATGGAGTCTTGATGGAGCTGTAGCATAAATAAATGAATATATTGAGTTTACAGATTGGATTGGTAATCATACAACATCATATTGAAGTTTGGACTGTTTATATGTGTTTCGGGTTTTCTTTTGTAACTGTATTGTCCTCTTGTGTGTAACTTTTCCAACTAGATTGTTACATGTTCTGAAAAAAACAACAACATTAAAACGTGATTGATAAGGTTTGCCCATGCCACAATCGTAGGGTGTTCTAGGGTGTCTTTGCTCAGTTGCCAGGTCGTTTCTATGCAGTTGCCAGAGTGTTCTGGATGGTTGCCAAGGTGTTGCTATGCAGCTACTTGGGTGGTCCGAGTGTTTGCTATAGGACGTTAGAATACAGTTACTAGGGTGTTTTGGGTGGACAGGCTGCTGCTATGCAGTTGCTAATGTCTTCTTAGTGGTTGATAGGCTTTTTTTTTTTTTTTACAGTTTTAGCAACTACAAGATGAAATCATAAGTTTGAGCACTTAGAAAAGTATCAGCACAGTGAGTTATGGTTTAAAGATGAATGGCCTGCTGAAGGTTAAATCGCTACTCATTGATGTATACTTACTGTAATGTAATATTGAAAGTGTGTAAAATTACTGTGCTCAGCAGCATATAACGCTGCAGGGAGAGGTGTATCAGGATGTGGGATGTGGCTCAAAGCTTCTCAGATTTAGTTCGCAACACAAGTAGTGTGAAACAGTTCCAATCTTACAAGTTGAATGCAGCAAAAGTAGTTTTCACACACGCAGCCATACATATGCAGCACAACATTGGCTTGTGCTTATACGTGTGTTTTTCACCCACTTCCTGTCAGCAAAGAGAGTACTTCCTGTTTTTATGTGGCTTCTGTGGTTACACGTTAATTCTGGATACATTTTGTTTTACTATATATATGACCTCTCTCTAGCATAGATCAACACTGTTTATCAGTTGTATGCAAAGAGCTGTTGGACAGACTCATCAGTTTTACCTGTAGATGTGCATGAAACACAGCAGGAAACTCAGAGCTCAAATCTGAGAATATAGCCATTTTACCAGACAAAAAGTATTAGAAACAAAATGTAATTTTAATGTTGTGCTAACATTTTTAAGTATATGTTAATGTAACTCCATTTCAAGTCTAAATGCGTGCTTAAAGTCTGAATAAAATGCTGTTTTTCTAAATGGGACATATTTTGCATTAAAGTGAGTGAAATTTGTATAATAAGATGGGGGTTGTCTTGCATTTAATATGTTGTGATTGACTGGATGGCATTTTCACACTGTCTTTTTAACCTTTTGTTTAATTTTTGCTGTGAAGTGGCCTCTACAGATGTCAGGGAAAACACAGGGTTATGAAGAAACCGTAGGAGGAACAATGGCTCGAAAAAGGACACCCGTCCTCCTCTGCTCGACTTGGTAAGGGTAAAGTATATGTGGGTTACCCGTTATGGCATTAGTCACTGTAAAAGCACAGTGTTTTACCACTTGTAGAGGCAGAAATGCTGTGGATCACTTTTAAAAGTTGTGTGAGAAAGTTACAGAATGATTGGCAGTTTAAATGGGGGAAATTCTTTAGCAGAGACATCACACTGTCTTTTTAACCTTTTGTTTAATTTTTGCTGTGAAGTGGCCTCTACAGATGTCAGGGAAAACACAGGGTTATGAAGAAACCGTAGGAGGAACAATGGCTCGAAAAAGGACACCCGTCCTCCTCTGCTCGACTTGGTAAGGGTAAAGTATATGTGGGTTACCCGTTATGGCATTAGTCACTGTAAAAGCAGAGTGTTTTACCACTTGTAGAGGCAGAAATGCTGTGGATCACTTTTAAAAGTTGTGTGAGAAAGTTACAGAATGATTGGCAGTTTAAATGGGGGAAATTCTTTAGCAGAGACATTTTTTTCTGCCATATTTAATGCACATACCCTACCTAAGACCCCTCACGGGTTTTCACAATTCACAGAAACTCTCTTTCATCTCTGCTGCATCTCTCGCTTCATTCACACATTGCTGTTGTAAAGCATGAGACAGAAATGGCAGCCGTCTCTAAAAATGGCATTTGGTGTGAAGATAAGACTCATTACAACAATCCTTTGATCATACTGCATTTTACAGAAGAACAAAAAATATGTGTACATACTCATAACATGGTCTCCATATTTCTTTCAGGAGCTCAATTTGTCCTTCTGCACAGTTTTGGCAAGAAAAAGCCATCTGAAGGCATGAATGTAGATAGAGCATCGGTCTGTGGTTTATGACAGAGAACCTACGCAACAAACAGCAAAAGGTCTACGGGTTACAGCAAAAGCCTACGCTAAAAGGAAATCGCACACTTTTACGCAGAGATGTTTATTTGTGTTGCCATTGTGGGCCGCTCTCAGTGCCTCACCACTGAACTACAGGCCTGAGAGGAAGTTTCCAGTGCGGTTACCATGACGAGGGTCTTGGAGTCCAGGAAATTCAGGTAGGAAGTTTTAAAATAATTTTCAGGTGTTTTCATTTATTTTTTTTATCGCAGTTGTGAGTTTATATCTTGCGATTCTGATTTATTTTCTTAAAATTGTGAGACATAAACTCTAAATTGCGAAAATTCAATAAAGTCCAATTCTGGTATATCTCACAATTCTGACTTTATAACTCGAAATTATAAATTCTAATTAAAATATAAAGTCTGAGTTTATATCATGCAATTGTGAATTTATTACACCCAACTGCGATTTTATAACTTGCAGTTTTGAGAAAACAAATCTGAATTGTGAGATGTAAACTCGCAATTGCGAGAAAAAGTCAGAATTGTGAGATAAAAAGTCGCAATTACTTTTTTTTTTTTTACTCAGTGGCGGAAACAGGCTTCCATATGTTGGTGAGTTTTGCATGTGTATGCAGTAAATGTGCAGTGTGTCATTGTGTTCACAGCGTCTGTGATGGTGATCAGAGCTGCTTCGTTAAAGGGTCACTCCGGAAGAGCTCATCCTTGACTTTCCCTTCTGTCTGCATCACTCTCACTCTCTCCTGTTTATCTCAACAGTGTTAAGAGAAATGACATCCAAGAGGGACACAGACAAACATTTGTCCAGATGAGCTGCGGTAACAGGATTGTGTTTGGACAGGAGCTTCTCTCCGCAGGGAACAAGGTGACAGTTCATCAGCTCAAGCACACTTAATGTGACACAAGCTAAGATCTGGGGATGTAAATGTTATTCAGCGTCATTGGCCAAACCATGCGTGCACACAAAGATTGATAGTGTCTTAGATCCTCCCTCTGTAGTGATGACGTCTGAACCGCAACATGTTATTTTGAGACCGGTATATTAGACGCATGTTGGCACTGTTTCATAACTTGTTTACTGAGACGCTCTCATCACATCTCTCCTATAGATTTTACTTGTGTATTTATAGACTGGACAAAAGGACCACATGAGGGAGGAATCAGTTAAATTGTTTACTCAGAGTTTCAAGTTAAGTGCAATTAACCTGCTTATGAAGTAATATAAAGATTTAAACTTCTACAGTATTAATCTTGGACTTTAAATATTGATGTAACTTATTACTTATTAGTTTTTTTTGTGACAATTAACTTGCACAAATTCTGGTAACCCGTAATGCTGAAAAAAATTGTACATAATTGTTTAAATTTGAATATATATATATATTTAAATTTAAACAATTATGTACAACTTTTTTCAGCATTATGGTTACCAGAATGTGTGCAAGTTATATATAAATATACAAAGTACAAAAAATAATAATAAATAAATAAATAAATAAAGATAATTTGGGTGAAAATGTGCTTAACTGTCATTCTTATAATATTAATGGTCTTTAAATTCTCTTTATTTATGCAAAATATAATTTCTTATCTTTATGTAATTTCTATCTATAATTTCTTGATGTTAATGTGAGTTTCACCTATGTATTTTTTACATAAAATTCATTTGTGGCACAGAAACATGCTTAAAATCACACATAACACCTTAGCAACCACCTAGCAACCACTCAAATCATCATAGCAACTGCAGAGCAACATTCTTAAATCACTCATAATACCTTAGCAACCATTCAAAACACCCTAGTAACTAAACTGCACAGCAACATTCTTAAATCGCTCATAATACCTTAGCAACCACCTAGCAACCATTTAAAGCACCCTAGCAACTAAACTGCATAGCAACATGTTTCAAGTCATCAGAAAACCTTAGCAACCACCCAAAAAAACAATAGGAACTGCATAGCAGCCTTATTAGGGTTTACCTTGATCTGAAACTTAAGAAAAAGAGACAAAAAAATATTTTTTTCTGACAGTTATCCTGCGCCAGTTCTGTAACCATAAATAACAACCTTAATGGTTTTTAAATATCTTTATTCAAAATGTAATTTCTTATTTTTGTCATGATCGTGATATGTGAATATGAGTTTCACCTGTGTATTGTTGACATAATATTGATTCATTTGTTTTATTGATGTTAAAATAATGTCTGATCTCAATGTAGATTAATCAGGTTGAAATAAATCCTCAAAGGGACCAACTGCTCATTTCCTCCTTTTTTGTTCTTTATTAATTAATTTATTATTTACAAAAAACTATTTTCAATTGCTACTTTCCACTACTGAATAAATATTACTTTAAATAATATTATTTTATTAATTTTTCATACATATTTGTTGTAATTTTTATTTTATTGTATTTGTTTGTTAATTAATTCATTTATTTATTTATTTTAAATTTACCCTTGACCACATTCACCATCATGACAAATAGTTTTGCTAAGCTTGTCGTACTGCATTTTGGGATTGCTTAAAATTTTGTTCTTATGGTATCTCTAGTTGACCATGATAGCCATGCTGTTCACCAGTTGGTGAAGCTGGTCAACCAGCATTGTCTGTGAGAGGACAGACTGGTTGACCAAGGAAGTCATACTGGATAGCTAGTTATGAAGCCGGTTGAGGACCAACGTCTAAAACACAACATATGTTGTTTTTAAGAAACTCTCTCTGTCTGCAAGTTGTGCAGTTTTCAGCTCTTCTTAATTTCATTTAATGTTGAGAGTACAGATTACGCCTCTTGCTAATAGCCGTGTAAAGACATCAGCATCTGCTGCCTCTGATCGAGGAACAGTGTCGAGTTACATGCTAATGGATCCTCATTACTGCACAAAGAGCCTGCTGATTACAGAACCGGCTTTTCTAACAAAATGCGCGTGACAATCGCATTCGATTAATCGTGAACCCCTTGTATCTGACGTTCTCTTCAAAATGAAATGAAAATGTAAAAGTAAATAAAAACAGTGAGATTGTATTTTAGCACTGCTGAACAGAAATTTCCATTCTGGCCCATGCTGGATTGGTGCTGATCTAGCTAGTTGACCATGATAGCCATGCTGTTCACCAGTTGGTGAAGCTGGTCAACCAGCATTGTCTGTGAGAGGACAGACTGGTTGACCAAGGAAGTCATACTGGATAGCTAGTTATGAAGCCGGTTGAGGACCAACGTCTAAAACACAACATATGTTGTTTTTTAAGAAACTCTCTCTGTCTGCAAGTTGTGCAGTTTTCAGCTCTTCTTAATTTCATTTAATGTTGAGAGTACAGATTACGCCTCTTGCTAATAGCCGTGTAAAGACATCAGCATCTGCTGCCTCTGATCGAGGAACAGTGTCGAGTTACATGCTAATGGATCCTCATTACTGCACAAAGAGGGTTCAGTGAACTTCAGATAACTGACGTATCTCAGCTGGCAGTCGGGTGATAATCTGTAAACTGTTTGCAAACCCTGATTCAGGACCACACTGATTACATCTAGACTCAGATAAGATGAATCATTCGTTTCGAGTTTGGAACAGAGCTTAAATCTTGCTGAACTCATGTAATATGAAAACATTAATTTGTTCTCTCTTATTGTTAACCTAAAAATCATTCATTCATTCCATCCCCGTCTTTCCAAACTTCTGTTTTAATTTTAAAATGGAGAATCCTATAAGAATTCCCTGAACGCTCATTTGCATTTAATTGAGTAGAATAAGAAGAAATAGAAGAAATATATATATGAAGTTTATTTGCAAAAACAGATAACTTTTTCAAAAATCCTATTTTTTATTATGTTATCATGTTTTTATTGTGTTAGTTATCTGTATTTTTTTGTTATTTTTAACCTAATCAAAATAACCCAACTGCAGTTTGATTGAAATTAATTAGAATTCACAATGAAAAACAAAATTGTTAAAAACTGAGTTATCTGTTTTTGCAAATGAACTCTTCATACACATATATATATATATACATACATACACACACACATGCAGTGGGTATAGAAAATAATTGCCCCTTTTAAAATAATCACAATTGTTGCAGCCTGAAATGAAGATGGACACAGTTTTTGTTTTATCCAGCTGTATTTACTTAGTGCAACTTATAATATCCACGTGAAAGATATAACACCAACATGTCAGGAAACAAAAAACAGAATCACTGAGTTGGAAAAAGGATCACCCGCTTGTGTCAGTATTTTGTTAAACCACCTTTTGCTTTAATTACAGCCTTTATGTCTCTACTAACTTTGCACATCTAGGCTTTGCATTATTTGCCCACTCTTCTTTGCAGAACTGCTTTAGTTCAATTAAATTTGATGGTGACCATTTGTGGACTGCAGTCTTCAAGTCATTCCACAGATTTTCAGTGGGTCATGCAAGGACATTCACCTTTTTCTCCTTCAACCACTGTGTGCTCAGTTTTGCTGTGTGCTTTGGGTCACTAGCTGTGTTTCCATCACCCTATTTTAATGCGCATTTTGAATTATCGCATAAGAAACAAGTGATGGAAACGCCAAAAAAAATCCCTTAATTCGCAAAAAAGT
>NW_015505672.1:449615-468076 GCF_001515645.1 Sinocyclocheilus grahami
GGACACAGTTTTTGTTTTATCCAGCTGTATTTACTTAGTGCAACTTATAATATCCACGTGAAAGATATAACACCAACATGTCAGGAAACAAAAAACAGAATCACTGAGTTGGAAAAAGGATCACCCGCTTGTGTCAGTATTTTGTTAAACCACCTTTTGCTTTAATTACAGCCTTTATGTCTCTACTAACTTTGCACATCTAGGCTTTGCATTATTTGCCCACTCTTCTTTGCAGAACTGCTTTAGTTCAATTAAATTTGATGGTGACCATTTGTGGACTGCAGTCTTCAAGTCATTCCACAGATTTTCAGTGGGTCATGCAAGGACATTCACCTTTTTCTCCTTCAACCACTGTGTGCTCAGTTTTGCTGTGTGCTTTGGGTCACTAGCTGTGTTTCCATCACCCTATTTTAATGCGCATTTTGAATTATCGCATAAGAAACGCATCTGACATGTTGTTATATGGTCATTCGGAAATGCACGAGCAAAGTCTGTCATCAAAGTATTAATAAATTATTTATTATATATGAAAATTATTATATTCTCCTACTTAGTGATTTATAGTGCCAGTTTATCAGGAAGTGACGATTTTGTTCTCTTTCACTTGTTGGATGGAAACGATGCTGGTTCGCAAATGTTTTATGCGATATTCCAGTTTTGTGCATAAGTAAAATTCGCAACTTTGGATGGAAACCCGGCACCTGTCATGTTGGAAGGTAAACCTTCTTCCCATTGACAACTTTCTGGCAGAGGGCAGCAGATTTTCCTCAAGAACTTGACAGTATTTTGCCCCATCCATTTTTCCTTCTATCCTGACAAGTGCTCTGGTCCCTGCTGCAGAGAAACACCCCCTTAACAGGATATTACCACCTCCATGCTTTACTGGAGGAATGCGGTTATTTGGATGGTGAGCTGTATTGAATTTCTGCCAGACATATCGTTTGGCCAAATAATTCAACTTTAGTCTCATCTGCCTCAAAATCTTCAAGGTGTGTTTTGGAAGAGCTCAGTCTGACTGCATGTGGCCTTTCTTGAGGAGTAGCTTTTTTCTTGCAACCCTCCCATACGAGCCATGTTTGTGAGGAATTTGTGATATTGTTGCCACATGCACACAATGACCACGCTTTGTCATAAATTCCTGCAGCTGCTTCAGAGTTGCTGTAGGCCTCTTGGTCACCTCTCTGGCCAGTTTCCTCCAGGCTCTTTCGTTCAGTTTGGAGTGACGTCATGATCCAGGGAGGGTCTGTGTTGTAAATACCTTCCACTTCTTAATAATAGACTTCATTGTGCTTCTAGGCATTGTTAAAGCCTTTGAAATTTGACTTGTGCCTGTCCACAACTTTATCCCAGAGATCTTTTGACAGTGCCTTGCCATCCATAGCTTCAGTTGCACTACCAAGGACTGAAATGCTCCAGGAAAGCTCTTTTCATGCTGAGCTAATCAAAATGAGCACAGCTGATCACAGTTGAATGTCAAATGGCTTTGTGTGCCATTGAGAAGTTGATTAGCTACACCTGATTGAGTTTACAAGTCATTTTTAAACTCAGTGATTGTGTTTTTTCAGTGATTGTTTATATTTAACAGCTTCTGTCCCTATATACTTTCAGTTAACAGAAAAGAGCAGCCTGTACATTCTATAGAATAATGCAACATGAGGGTGAGTTAGGCTCGAATGGGTTCATGTGGGCTAACTGGTTTATAGTATAAAGTTTGGTTTGATGTTCTGTAAATAAGATGTCTTTTGCAGCCGGTCATTAAGTGAATGATCTGTTTTCATCCACAGTCGTGAACATTTGTATCTCCATATGTAAATAATGTTCTGTAATCATGCCTTTTACTCGCCACTGATTCAGACGAACTATAAATCACTCAAAACACAACTGCGTCTGAGGAATGTGAAATGGTTTGCCCCACTGCAGACTCAGACAGATACACAGATGCTTGAACACACACACACACTCTCCTCTTACACACTCACGCACTCCGCCACATATATACTGTCCTTTTGTCTTGTTTCACATCCCTCAGCTGTCCGCTGTCACTCAGCCCATTTCATGCTGCTGTCACAGGACATTTTCCCACAAATCACCCACGCACATGTTCCTTCTGACATTTCACACACGTGCCAGAAACACACAGCACACACATTTAAATCTGACGGGTCTGAAATCGACATAAAATCTAAATTGATCCTTTGACTATTTACTATACATTTCTGGTCTTACTGTGAATGTTATTCCAAATAATTTTTTTGTCTTCATAATCTCACTCGGCATCTTAGTCCTGTGCAAAAAAAGCCTGCTTTTTATGATCCAGTCAATTTCTGATGGATAAATTCAAGTCGTGTCAACATTTTCTCATTAAAGATTTAATTTGACTCAGAAATACATTGTATTACAGAAGTACAATGAGTTGTGGACTGGGGTTTCACTGTGGCTTTTAAGAAAAGCATTTACACATTTTACTATTAAACACAGGGACTGTTTGACAAAACTACTTTTTCTAAACCTACAAAGAGCATACGCTGATTTGATTATGATTTGTATAAAATAATATTATTTTAATTTTTAAACTGGAAAAAAAAAGCCAGAAGAAATGAGAACACATATTTTGGTGCCAGAAACACACAGCACACACATTTAAATCTGACGGGTCTGAAATCGACATAAAATCTAAATTGATCCTTTGACTATTTACTATACATTTCTGGTCTTACTGTGAATGTTATTCCAAATAATTTTTTTGTCTTCATAATCTCACTCGGCATCTTAGTCCTGTGCAAAAAAAGCCTGCTTTTTATGATCCAGTCAATTTCTGATGGATAAATTCAAGTCGTGTCAACATTTTCTCATTAAAGATTTAATTTGACTCAGAAATACATTGTATTACAGAAGTACAATGAGTTGTGGACTGGGGTTTCACTGTGGCTTTTAAGAAAAGCATTTACACATTTTACTATTAAACACAGGGAATGTTTGACAAAACGACTTTTTCTAAACCTACAAAGAGCATACGCTGATTTGATTATGATTTGTATAAAATAATATTATTTTAATTTTTAAACTGGAAAAAAAAGCCGGAAGAAATGAGAACACATATTTTAAATATTCAAATTAAAAGTAAATTGAATTAACGTGTTGTGAAATCAGACATTATGAAACTAAAATGAACTAAATTAACTAAATTTAAATTAGTAACAAAATTTCCATTAGTGAAATCACACTGAAAATAATTTTTAATCAATACTTTTGTCTTGGTTTTTACTAAAATGGTCTAAACACTGTGCAAATTTACATGAGAACTAAAGCAGCATAAGATATTATGAGAAAATATATTGAATTAACTTTATTTTTCTTATCCCATTGGCTAATTATTAATATTATTAAGCATAAATCGCACTAAATTTATTGTGGCTTATGCTTAAAAGGGGAAGGGCGTGGGCAACTATTTGCCAGTGAGTAAGAGAAATGCAATTCATGAATTTAGACAAATGAGTTGTTTTTTATTACCTGAAAACCAAATTTCCTGTAACATGCTTGAAATTCGGCGCCCAGCATTCGAGGAACTATCTGGACATCAAGATAATTTTATCTGACCAAATTAAAACGCATATCCAGAGAGAATGTGCTCGTGTCACATCAGGACTTGTTCTGACTGACTTCTATGATAGGGTTCTGTGTGCCACATGGTAAATACAGCGAAATCCAACTTCTCAGAAACAACTCCCTGGAATGGAACAGAGCACATATAATGTCAGAGCCAAGACTTACTGCTATCTTTGTATAGCAGCATAAGATATTATGAGAAAATATATTGAATTAACTTTATTTTTCTTATCCCATTGGCTAATTATTAATATTATTAAGCATAAATCTCACTAAATTTATTGTGGCTTATGCTTAAAAGGGGAAGGGCGTGGGCAACTATTTGCCAGTGAGTAAGAGAAATGCAATTCATGAATTTAGACAAATTAGTTTTTTTTATTACCTGAAAACCAAATTTCCTGTAACATGCTTGAAATTCGGCACCCAGCATTCGAGGAACTATCTGGACATCAAGATAATTTTATCTGACCAAATTAAAACGCATATCCAGAGAGAATGTGCTCGTGTCACATCAGGACTTGTTCTGACTGACTTCTATGATAGGGTTCTGTGTGCCACATGGTAAATACAGCGAAATCCAACTTCTCAGAAACAACTCCCTGGAATGGAACAGAGCGCATATAATGTCAGAGCCAAGACTTACTGCTATCTTTGTAGTCCTGTGTTTTTATCGAGTTGGCATTCATGCAATGACCTGATCAATCCAATTCACTTCACACACACATGCACTCATTCGAACTCTCGTTTGTCCTCTTCACAGAAAGCCATCTGGCCTTGAAATCATAGTGATACGTCAGCTACCAAACAAGCACCCATGCGCACACATGCATATCAGTCACCAGGGAATGTAAACCAAGCTTTGCTGAGTACTGTAATCATGTACTACTGAACTTTGTCCCGGTATTTAGTAGGACTTCTTGGTCCCTTTAATTCAGTGACGTGTATCGCATGCATACTTTGATGATTTTACTTGGTAAAACCCTTCAAATCAGAAATATAAAATATTATCTTTGCCGATAGATTAAAAAAAGTAATCAAGAGTTTTATGGCCTTTTAAGGAAAGATACTTTGTCCCGGTATTTAGTAGGACTTCTTGGTCCCTTTAATTCAGTGACATGTGTATCGCATGCATACTTTGATGATTTTACTTGGTAAAACCCTTCAAATCAGAAATATCAAATATTATCGTTGCCGATAGATTAAAAAAAGTAATCAAGAGTTTTATGGCCTTTTAAGGAAAGATTATGCACACACACACACACACACACACACACACACACACATATATATATATATATATATATATAAAGCTGCTCTCTAACATCTTTATTTTGCAATGCCATCATCTTAATTTGAATACATTTCCATGAAGTAATCCCCTGCAGGCAAATTGTTGTGTATCTTGTCACATTCCTGTGTGTTGAGGAGCTTATCATGTTCTTCTGATCTCTGCAGCTTTAGGAACAAGCTGAAGAAATTGAGAAATACATGCCGGCGGTTATTCTGAAAACGTCTGTTTCCCACTGGAATGAAGCTTTTACAGGTGAATCTCATGCATGAGAGATTATAGAGAAATCATAAGCTTCATGACAATTAAGCACATTTCACCCCCAATTCCCATTACTGTAATGCATCTGGAAGTTTTTTAAATGATTCCCATCAAACGTCACCTAACTTTGCAGTAAGATGCATGAGGGCTGAAATAACACACATTTGAGACCACTGAAGTGTATCTAACCACCTGCCTGCGGTGAGACTTTTGCAGTTTACTCATATTGCTCTTGAAACTCCCCCTTTATTCGTTTCTCCACAGCCTCCTCGGTTGGAGAGAGAGAGAGGGATGGAATGAGAAAGAGAGCGAGTAAAACAGTGAATCATGAGTGCAGCTTTGAACAACAAGGGGAAATCCTCCTATTGAGAAGGCATGCGCTGTGGAAACATGCATCACTCATAGAGGTAACGGAACCAGAGGCCACACACAAACCAAAACTTTTAGCCATTTTTCTGGAGACCGTCTTGACGTTGCATCATGCAAAACGGTAGCAGTTTTAATAACAGAAAACTGTGATGCATTAGCAATGCAAACTACATTTCATGAACGTTTTAATACTCTAAAAGGATTTTAGTTGTTTTTTAGAAACGATATGGCATTCAAACTGCATATACAGTATATAGTGCTCTTGATCGTTCCGATTAATATGCATGTTCTTGTAAAATGTGTCTTGAGTTCTTGGAGCGATTCAAATTTGTGGTTTTTCACACTAAAATACTTCAAGCTCATCAAGAAGCCTACACAAAGGAGCTATTTAGGGAAATTTCACATGAATGTCATATGTAGGTATTCACCCCGTACTTTCTGTTGCAGTACTTGTGCTAGCACTTTACTCGCAGGCAACTCAGAGGGAAGCTCCCCATCTGGGTTTAACATTAAAAAGGAACGTTTCCTGTTACTTATCAGTTTTTCTCTTACATTGTTCTCATTTGCATACTTTCCACCCTGATGTTAAAAATCAGGGTTTGTAGGGCCCCGAGAGTCACGGTTACATCATATAATTTGCTTTTTAGACCTTTGTTCTGCTTTAACAGAAATCACCATGAAGATGTCAACAGGAAGTGTGCATGTACTTGAATGGCTGAAAAGGGGATGAACCATATGTATATATATAGTGTTCTTTAGGCATTGAGACCACTGATTTAAATAATTAGCCTGGCAAATTGCCTATATACTGAAATTCCATTGACCAACTGTTTGTATGCAGAGAGTTGATGAAATGTTAATTATGAATAAATTTGCTGATAATGATTATAAATGTACTTTACCTTAATTGGATATAAAAATCACAGATTCCTGTAGTATATACTGATTTCATGCATGAACATGTTAAAAAAGTGAACGGATTCTGAGAAATCATGAAAATGTTCGATAAAATGTGATTCATAGTGGTCACTTTCAGCATAGCACTATGATTTGGCACAGCAGTAATTTAAGGAAACCTCTAAGATGCTTACATCCTGTACAAAAATAATGAAATGACATCAATTTACAGCTGGCTCAGGGTCAAAATCAGATCTGAATGGCCTTAAAATGTGGGCTTTTGTTGCACTGGCTGAAAACAGGACGCTCAGGAAAATGAGCTATATTATGAATAAAAGAGCCATTCACTGTGCTGTTAAACGCAGCAGTGTTAAGACATTTAAGTAACATGTCTGAAAGTTATTGCATTGGATAATAAAATATGAAACCAAGTAGTATTTTCGAAAGACAGATAGCACAAGCAAAATGTGTGATTTGGGTGTACAAAAGCATTTAGATATATTATATAATAATTTATATAGACTGAAGTGTCAAGTGTGGACTGACATCGGCGGATGTCTTGACACAAAGATGGATAAAGGGTATTTTATGAAAAAAAGGCACACTGTTTTATACTCTGACGGCTGTTTTGCTGAAATCAGAAGATTCATCTAATGAGTAATCCACCAAGTGAAGCTCCTACCCTTTTACCAGAAGAGTTGAAAGAGTTTGTCTTCCCATGCATGTTTGAGTGGTCTGATCTACCATCAGTTCAATCATCTAACCAAGTCTGACTGTGCATGACAAGAACATCCAACTAAAAATATCAACCACCACCGGTACATCTGGTCTAAATATGAATAATCTGTGAACCTCTGAGACTTTCAATAAGCTCATTTATCATGCTATGGTGTCTTATGATTCCTGTGCTTCTGCAGAACCGCAGATTCAGATCACTTACTGTATCAGTCGGATCATGCATAAGGTAGAGATGAGCTGTCAGACACCAACACTCGTAAAAAGGGGAAGCCCCCTAGCAAAAACAAGACTCATCATCTGACATACATGACAGAAATGGAAGTTTTCAGCTCAAAAACACCCACCCATGAGGGACCCGGGTCAAATTTAGCGCTCATTTCTGATAGACTGAAAGTGAACCTTTACTGGGCTGTAAATGTGTTTTCTCTCTTAGTTCTTTTCCTTCATTCATGCAAGACAAGTATCAGTATTATTATTGGTCATGCTTAAGGTTAGTCATTTGAACACACAATAAAAATTCAAATTTTGCACGGCAATAAAATTGCTAAAAAATACAACAGATTTGTGCTGAAGGGAGGGTCATATAGGGAAATGGGGAGAAATAGAGAAATAGCCTGGACTAATATGTAGAAGAAAATGTCAGAAAATATAAAAATAGCTCTTTATACTACTATTATGTGTGTTACTTAAACTATTGCAGCACATTAATTGTGAGTTTTGCATAAAACTGTCTACGTGCATTGCAGTGGTGTGACTGATGTAAATGGACTTATGTGCTTTGTAACCATAACTTTATGATTGCAGAGTAAATCGGCTTGGTTAGGAGGTGTTACTATTTTCATCCAAACTGCCTTTTTTGGTCACCCAGATTTCACAGAGCTTTTCTCAAGGCTTCCATCTTCAGGCTTGTTGGTTAGTCACAGACCACACATGCTGGAGAATGCTGGAATTACACCAAAACGAGGGCAGAGCGTCTTGTGTAAGCAGTTTTTCCTTGAGGTAATTAAAAATGTCACATAAGGGCTTCATTAGTCATGGAGTTTCCTAATGAGAGGTATGGGAATGCATTACAGCAAAATTAGAAAATAACATATGCAAAGCATGCATTGTTTGGTGCATTTATTGTTTTTTTTCTTCTGTTTTTGAACTCCTTACAGTGAACTCATGTCATACAGCATGAGGGGTGAGTAAAGTATGACAATCTTCACTTTAAGATGAATTATTTCTTTAAAGCACATACGATTTTTTCACATTCAGGCTGTTATTCAACAGTAAACCACACGTTCAGACTTTGGTTTGGCCTCACAGTTGTGATTCTTTGTATTATGAGGACACTTTGGTCCCTCCTGCCTCTGAGTGGTTGTTATTTTCCACGTGTTTTCATGTACAGTATGTACAGTATGTCTCTGTGCTTCTATGAATTTCCTGGACTGTGTTCCACGTGTCTGCGATCACACCCTCCCATCTGGTTGGCTGAAATGAAGGGCTTTTCTCCGCCCCCAGTGTTCAGCCACTCAGTGTCCACTTGCACACATTTAAACTTTATTTTATTTTAGTTACATATTAATATTTTCTATTTTGATATTTAAATTTTTAAATATTTGTATATATTTAATAGTTGTAATAATTTAATCATTTTTATTTTATTATTTCATTACTTTTATTTTTATTCTATATATTATGTATATTTTATATTTAGTTATATTTGTTTATTTTATTCTATATATTTATTTTATTTAATTATTTGTTTTCAATAATTTAATCTATAATAATATTAATAATTTATTCTATTTTTTAAAATAATATTTAACTTTATTTTATTAATTTTAACTGCAATCTGATGGGGGTAAAAAACAACAACTATGGACTAATACTGAAAGGGAAACCTGAGACACATCTAGTGACAAGAATATAGAAACTTGGTTGGGCTTTTTTGGTTTGACCTAGTAAGAAATCACTAGCACCTACATAGCAATGAAACACTAAGAAAAACCACATATCATCAAAGAAAAATTACAGCACTATTATTTATTTACATTATTTTTATTGATGCTTTGGCATTATCTTATATTATGCTGTTATATTAAATTTTTTTTTATATTTAGGAGTATACAGTGTATACAAATTCAAATGCATCCTATAGAGAGTGTTTATTGTCATTCCAGCCATATAAACGTATACATAGAAACTAAATATTGCTATGTAGTTTACAAAAATTACAATATTATGTCTATACAGTGAGATATATATTCTTCCATACTCTGTATAGATTTTATTTTTTAAGAGAGGACTGGAAATTATTTGGAGAGACATGGAACAACATGTTCTTTAAAGCATGCTTACGAGTTCAGGCTAAACTTATAACCCTTAAAGACCTCATATAATCTCACCTCAGTTGCCTTTGACCAGGTGGCACACTATGTACAAATGTGGACATTGCCTCTATTAAAGAATGACCAACCTTTGAACAAATATACTTGGGTGTGTTTGTGTCAACAGAATGATGCAAAACTCTAAAATCATGTGCAACTCTTGCACACACAAACATACGTGTAACAGCCTCCCTTGTTAGTGAGTAGGAATACATGATGCTTTGCATTATTTTTAACATCAAAACACATCACCGCAGCTACAAATTAGCATTTCCCCCCACTGTCACAGCTTCTTCTCGTTACTTCTCTTTTCTTCTCTTTGCTGTACGTTTCTTAGTTACTTCCTCTTTCTGAATTCCTAATTCTGAAATTTAAAACAAATCTCATAGGTTTACAGTCTTATGTTCACATTCAGCTCTCATTGTGCCTGTTTTGCCCACAGATGTGTTTCACTCAGAAATGAAGGGAAAGAATGCTGTTGCACAGTAATTTAGCCAATAAATCCTCAATGAACTATTAAGCCTGTGGGCAACTAAAGATAGTGATCTACCACTTTCTTTCTGTAAACAAATTATAGATGGCATAAGAGCAGACAACCTTTATTAATTATCATTTTTATTTATACTATAATTATAGAGTAGAATACTTAATCAGTGCTTTTTTCAGTAAAACCCATAGGGGAAAAAATATTCTAAAAAAATGTAATGTTGAAAATATTATAAAAACACTTAAAGGGGGCAAGAAAATATACTTCCTATCTTAAAATAAATTTTGAATAAATGTGTTTTTATAATATGTTTTGAACAATATATTTTGATTGTAAATTTATTAAAATATATACAAGTTCATTTTAACTAACTATACTAAGTAATTATAAATATATATATTTATATATGTATATTACATGTGTGTGTGTGTGTGTGAGACCCTGGAGCACAAAAGCAGTCTTAAGTTGCTGGGGTATATTTGTAGCAATATTGTTGGATCTTTCCCAAAAAGACTCATGGCTGTATTAGATCAAAATAATCAGCTCCCTCAACGATGGAAGTTCTTGGAAGAGTCTAGGAAGGTCCTGTGATTTACAATTCATCTTTTTCTTGATAGGCAGCATGAACGGCACTTTACTTCCTTTTCACTTTGAAACACAGAGCAGTTTCTCAAAAAGTGTGTTTCTGTGTACGTGCACTTGAGAGCGTGATACCTGTGTGACCCAACCGGTCGAGCGGCATTTTGGTACCCTTCGAAAATAAAAATAAATATATTGTGCAAAGCGGTTAACATGTCACCCCAAGCTTTTATCATTCCTTTGTCAGTTTAAAAGCCTTTATGTGAACTAATCTTTCTGACACAATTTGACATACTTGAAATAATCCACATAAATTCCATTAATGTTTAATGACACCCTATCAGCTTCTACGCCTAATTACCCCGGCGCTTCTCTCACTGTGACTGGACTCTCATTATGCTCTGAAGGCATGAAAAGAGGAGGTTTAACATCCACAAAAGAAAGAACCTTCTTATGCCCAGGAAAGTGGATACACAGTGACCTTTAACCTTTGGCGGATTAGGCTTCATTAGGGTGTGACCCTAAAACCTCTGTTCACCCGTGTGCTCTTCTCTCTGGGATTAGAGATCTTTGACCAAAAGGTCCATGGGCATTTAAAAGTGGGTTATCGATGTGTAGTGTGTGTGTTTCTACTAGTTTGATTGTAAAGAAAGTCACAAATAGTGATGTCAAACAATTTAGCTTCACCATAAACATCATTCATATGGTCTCTTGTCAAGGCTATTTTAATTCCTTTGATTAACTAGTCTAGATATGCTGGCTAGTTAGTTCTATAAATCATTATGCACAAAATTTTAAAGAAATACAGGAGTAAATGTCAAAAAGTACGTTTTTTTTTTTTTCATCAAACAAAGCAAAGAAGGACATGGATCTGAGATCTGTTGAGTGTAAATCATTATGTACTTAAATTGGGATTAAGATAAAGCCACTTTGTTTTAAAATTGCAGGGAAGTTTCTGTCAGTTCCTTAAAACCATTAATTGTTGTGACAGTGAGGTTTAGTTGAGATGATAAGATTAAGTGTTTTAGGCTGTGCTTGAAGCTAAACAACATGAGGGTAAGATATCATTTAAATTTTTGGGTGAGCTATCCTTTTAAAGGGGTCATGTGATGCGATTTAAATTTTTCCTTTCTCTTTGGAGTGTTACAAGCTCTTGGTGCATAAAGAAGATCTGTTAAATTGCAAATACTAAAGTCTCAAATCCAAAGAGATATCCTTTATAGAAGATAAGAGTCAGCCACGCCTACCTAAAATGGCTCGTTCTAACACGCCCCCACATGTCTACGTCACTATGTGGGAAGATTTGCATAAAGCCACCCAAATGTTTACGCAAAGAAAGTTTATGCTGTGGATCGCCGGATTGGCTTTCACCGTGGATGAAGCGGAGTCCAGCCCGGGGTCGTCACATGTGGTTGCCGCAAGCCCTCCGGACGCTGCTTCGTCGAATCTGCCGGCCGTGCCATTCTCAAGCCCGCCGCCTCTGCTCACTCTAGCCCCCGGCCTCTGCTCACTCTAGGCCACCGCCGCTCACTCTAGGCTGCCGTGTGTGACGCTGGGTTTCGTTGTGAAAGCGAAACTACTTTGTTTGGTCTTCCAAAAGAGGACATGACTAGAAATCAGTGGTTAAGTTGTATTTACAACACTGTTCCAGAACAGTTCGACCCAAATATTCAGATGTGTGCAGCACATTTTATGGAGGACTCTTTCCTGATCCTGGTAGAGTAGACTACAATGCCGGCTGTTCTGACTCTGAGTAAGTACTTTTTTATATTTAAAGAATTTACCACCGATGATTCAAACGTGAGTTTTGAACAGTGTAGAGTAGGGCTTGTTGTTTGTCATTTCTCCGATCACAAATGCAGACATGGTTTTATGTTAATGCGGCGCGATGCAACGCAACAGGGAAAAAGACAGTACAAGTCATTATAATCCATAATTATATCCCCCCTTGATGCAACAAATGCCTCGTTTATAATGGGTTTTCATGTTTTTGAATCGTCGCTCCGGCCGGACAGGGCATCATCACAATATGGTAAGGGGCGTAACATTTCCATCACACGCTTGAGGTATTCGGCCAATCACAGCACACCTCGCTTTTCAGACCGATGAGCTTTGTAAAAATCGACGCGTTTCAGAAAGGTGGGGCATAAAGGAGAAACAATAATGTACAGTATTTGAAAAATAATGTGTTTTGAACCTTAAACCGCATAAACACATTTCATTACACCAAATACACAAAATAATGTTCTTTTTAGCAACACCATATGACCCCTTTAAAGGTTGAAATGCACTACACAACTTTTAAAATTTGAAGAGATTTTAAAACACTAGACGTAATACATTCACCAACTTTATGAATTGTTACAGATGAAAAACTAGGCATTGTATGCTAAAAGCCTGAGGATCACACGCTACCAGACTTTCAAGTAATTTCAAACACCACAAACTCACGCAGAAATATGTGCCTCATTGCTAGATGTTCTTATAATCGGCTCAAAATATCAAACATGTTTGATACCCTCTGACTGGATTGAATCATCCAGACTGTAAATATCTGTTCAAAAGTTGTGTAGTGTATTCCAAACATAAGTAAACCATTACCATTATTCCCAAGGCTTAACTTAATGGGGTTTGTTGCAAATGGCCTCTTAAAGACACTCTCTATTGAAAACTCCATTTGAGTGCTGTTTTCTAATAGCGAGAAGATGTTGCTATGGAGTTGACTAACTTTAGCCCTGTGGTTAGTGCGTGTGGTGTGTCTTCATAAATCATGCACTGAACACACAGAGGCATTGATCTGAAACTGTCCTCAAAATACTTTCCCAGCTCCACACATGCATCCAGGACGGCCCTTCCCGGCCTCAAACAGATCTCACACCTGTCCTTGTCTACCACTCCGAAAAGCCTCACATGTCAGTGTAGTGTGCGGATCTCTCCGGCTATTTGGCATTTTTGTGCCGAGCCCTTGAGCGCTTCAGTGACTGCTACCTCTCAAAAAGCTATTTTTTCTGAAAACAGCCAGCAGTCATTCATGTCTCAAAATCTAATTTGTGTGTCAATCACTGATATCATTTTGAAAGTGCATCGCTGAAATAACTCCTTGTTGGTTGTGCATGTAAAATGCTTTCATAAATCACATTTTAGCCCTTAAAGGGATAGTTCACCCAAAAATGAAAATTTGATGTTTATCTGCTTACCCCCAGGGCATCCAAGATGTAGGTGACTTTGTTTCTTCAATAGAACACATTTGATGATTTTTAACTCCAGCCGTTGCAGTTTATCAGTCGTATAATGCATGGCAATGAATTAGATGAATTCATGCTCATTATATACATTTTGCTAATTTTGAACACAGAAAAAGTTACATAGTGCTGCTTTAAGTAATACAAGTTCGGCATTTCCAGGTCATTTTGTATGACGTAATGGTTGCATTTTAATATGTTTTGGGAGGATGCTGACCTCTGAGGATTATTGTAATGAATGAATGTCTTTGTGACCTTCATGGTTAATATTCTTTAAAGAGGCTGTTTCAGCTCTAAAATCTGCTTTCATGTCTTAATGACAGTAGGAAGGCAGTGAAACATCCCAGCGCAAACATGGCTCCCGTCTCTTGTCACCTTCCTGCAAGGGAGCATATGGCCAGAGACACTTTAGTGTGATGAAAGCAAACACAACAGTGTCAATCCACATCCGACCAACAGGCTAAAGCCCAAACGCTGATAAAAAACACTTTCACACAAGGCACAAAATGCCAAGATTGTCATGCAGTGACAGATGTCTATCTTACAGGCTTGTTGAAAAACGTTTCATTTGGTGTTTTTCAGCAAATACACTCTTAAAAATAAAGATTCCACACTCAAACCCAGCGATTGGGTTGTTTTCAACCAGCAGTTGGGTTAAATGTTTAACCCAACCTTCTGGGCAGTAACCCAACCACTGGGTCAAAACAACCCAATCGCTGGGTTTGTCCATATTTTACCCAACGCTGGGTTGTATTTAACCCAGCATTTTTTAGAGTGCAAAAAGGGGTTTTCACAGTGATGCATATTTCTTATTGCAAAGAACCTTTTTCCAATATAAAGAACCTTTTGTGCAACGGAAAAGTTCCTCATGCCGATAATGAACCTTTATTTTTAAGAGTGCATGGTAATTAGTTTATGCACTCTAAAAAATGCTGGGTTAAAAAGGGACAAACCCAGCTATTGGGTTGTTTTGACCCAGCGGTTGGGTTTAAAACATCCGAACCGCTGGGTCAAAACAACCCAATAGCTGGGTTTGTCCCTTTTTAACCCAGCGCTGGGTTATATTTAACCCAGCTTTTTTTTTTAGAGTGTGCATTAAATTATGATGTTTAAGGTGTCATTATTTCCACCTCTTGAACAAACCCAATATGCAAAAGAAATATACTTTCTCGCAGTCTTCTAAGGGTGATTCCTGTGGTCATGTATTTAAGTGGATTGGTGGAAGCACCAGTTTTCAAAGAAAGATGGGTGTGATTGCTAAAGTAAATAGATGTTTATCTCTTTTCTTATCTTTTTCTCTCATTTAGGATCAGACCTGAGGTGATTCCCTGTGTTTTTGGAGGGCTTTGGTTTAAAGATAAGCTTTTGAAACACTCTGGAATCCTTGTCAGGACGTTTTCTTGCTTCCTACTGAACAGCCTCAGGAGGACACAAGCTTAACATGCGCTGACGTGTGTGTTCAGCCCTCCTACAGATGTTGTCACTTTTGATCTTAGCATTCATAACATTAAATGGGGGAAATGTAATGGTTGACAATAACGTTTTTAAAAGCATATTTGCTTATTGAAACATTTGTTCTATGAAATGTGATCTGTTTCAGCCACAGACCCTTAAGAATTATCGAGTTGTATGACTGAAACTAGACTTAAATGTGAAACTAACTGGGAGCAGTTTCTTTTTCCAGATCTCGTCTTTTTCGTAATGGTCTCGCTTTGGCCGCTTTAGCACCTCTCCGTCTACAATTTCAGAACGGTTCAGGGGCCAGTTGTCTAGATGACAGCACATTTACATGTTTAAAGACTGAATGCAGAATTCACAATGCAGACAAACTTCGCTTATATTCTTTCAAAGCATCCATGACCCAACAGGTTTAAGCACAAAAGATGAAAGGAGAGTAAGCAATGAAGGTCTAAAACCCGTTCTGACACTTTTTGCAAAACCGTCAGCGCTCAGCCTGGACTTGCTTGTTGTTCCGAGGGAAGCAATAAAGGTCACTTGCTGTATTATTATAATTTAAACGTTTAAAATGTACTTTATTCCTGTCAAGACAAAGCCGAATATTCAGCATCATTACTCCAATGTTCAGTGTCACACGATCCTTCAGAAATCATTCTGATATGCTGATTTGCTGCTCAAGAAACATTTCTGATTATTATCAATGTTGAAAACAGTTGAGCTGCTTCATATTTTTATGGAAACGGTTTAATTTTTTCCTGGTGAATAGATAGAAAGTTCAAAAGTGTTTATTTTAAATAGAAATTTTGTATCCTTTTATCATTGTCACTTTTGATAAATGTTTGCTGAAAGCATGAATTTCTTGATTACAAATGTTTAAGGCACCATTTATCAAATACAAAAATATTTGTAGACATTTAACATTACATGAATTATACAACTGTGCTGCTCTTCAAGAGCCAACTAGGGAAGTAGGTAAAATATTTACCCACAGTGCCTCTGGCATCATTTCTGAATACTAGTATGAATTTGACTTTCAAATATTCATTCAGATAATTGTAAATTATGTAACGAGAAAGGAATGAAAGAAATGTAGTGAGAAATGCATTAAACCAAATCAGCAGTTTTTATCAACCACACTTAAGTATATGGTTTATGCTTCATAATTCGGTTCACTATAAAACAAGGTTTAAGCATAAAGGTTCAGTTATGGGTTTCATGTGGAGCAAGTTTGTGCTCAGTGTTTCAATGCGGTAACTCCTACACTTAAGTGTTTTATTGACCCACTGCAATCAGGCCCTTTAGACTTTCAACAAATGTCAACCCCGCCACCTTGACCCAAATTCCATCACTCAAACATTCCTGCTTTTCTTTAAAGGTTTTATTCTTGTGCAACTCTGTGTGTGCCAGCAATTTCACCTGTCAAGAATCCACACCTTGAAATCTTTAAGTTGATGTTATTCTGTGATTTTCTGCATGGTGCCAGTAAAAAAATAAATAAAATCCAAACATGTCATCTTGCTCATTCTTTATTACTTTATAAAACAAAGTGCAGTTGAAGATGAACAGAACCTCTTTTTCTGCAAATGAACCACGAAGAAAAAGCCTAAAAATAATTTATGATACATAATTAACAGGTGGTATTTACATGAAAAAAAAAAAATTGAAGAAACATTTTATACAGTTGCCATTATGAAGGCAATAAAATAGCCAGGTTTCTTCCTGGTAGAGGTAGATAAACATAGAAATGGGAGGGAACATACAATAACTGACAGAGTAAAGACACATGGAGTCAAAACAGAGTGAGATTCAAGTATGAATACACTCCAGAACTCCAGAACTCAACAATACGAGCTATGCATGAACATGAATCCAATATAGTTTATCTTTCCAGTCTGAACATCAACAAATGCAAACTTTAGTCTATAAAAACGTAATCATCTGCAAATTACATTCAACCCCTTATTTTTAAACAACCTTTGGATCCAGCCCAAAATACTACAATAAATGTATGCCAAGAACAAAAAGGTAGAACGTGTGAGGATCTTCTAGGGTGTTTCTTTTAAGGCGAACTATGCTTTTAACTGATTATTCATCCAACATAGAGTATATGAAACTGCTTCATATTAAGACTCAAGAACTAAATGACTTTAGCACAATGTAAAGTCACAACACTGAGAACGTTCTTTTGCATTGACCATGCATGTTTCCAAACGGGGAAAAAAATCCAGAATCTCCCATCAGAGATATTGAAGCCTTTGCAGTCAGTCACAAGTGTTACAGTCCTCAAACCAGATAGGGGCCTAGACCACTATCTAGAGACCAAACCGGTGGGTTTTTTTTGTCCCAGACCCTCACAACCTCTTGAGCCGTTCCAGTCTGGCTTTCAGCTGTTCTTGTCGTTCTCGAAGTTTCTCTCTCTTCCGCGTCAGTCTCTGGTTCTCGGTTTCCAGATTTCTGATACTTTCTTTAGCCCGCTTTAAAATCACCACCTTGGACGCCTTGTCGTTATTGGACAGCTCGGGGACGTTGTCCCGTAGCCTAAGGAAGCAGTTCTTTAACTCGTTGCGCCTTTGCCTCTCCATCACATTGTGTGACCTCCGTCTCTCTTCTTCGTCCTCCGTGTCCACCCCCTGTCGGGAGGCCAGACTGCGAGAGCGTCCCGTACTCTGCGCGCTTCGGTGGGAGTCTCCAGACCCTCGAGAGCGTTTGAGAGGGGGTGCGGAACAAGGGGAGGGTGGGGGCGGAGGAGAGGCGGGCCGTGGGGCAGCATAGTTGTGCTGTTGTTGGATTTCTAAGTGACAGCGCTTCAGAGCACGCTGCTGCTCACGCTTGCTGTCCTCCAACTGCTGCTGGTGTTGAGAGCGCGTCAGCGTGTTCGACCGCCGGACGGTCACAACATCAATCTCCTCCTCTGTGGAGCACAAACATAATTGAACAACAGTTAAAACTGTGTTAGAGCAAACTTAAAATGGTTTCAAGAAACTAACTTCCATCATAACAAAATAAATGTCGTTTGTGAATAAAAAGACTCACCAGAATCGCTTGCGGATGATTCTCCTCCAGTGGACAGTGAGCCATAATCAGACGTGGACTCGATCTGCTCCTGGCTGTCCAGCGGTAAGTCCTCGCTCTCCAGAGCCTGACAGGCGAGCGCCACACTGTGG
>NW_015505672.1:468365-473846 GCF_001515645.1 Sinocyclocheilus grahami
CTGATCCACCGTGGATAAACCCTTTGCGAGCCCGGCTTTCATCGGAGGGGACTGGGGCGGCGTGGGGATGGACTGCAAGTCCTTCATGAGATTCAAGCAAAACTCGTCGTCAAACAGCAGCGGCTCGGAGTCGCAGAACCAATCGTGCGACGGAGAACAAGCCTGCAACATCTTCGCGGAACCTGTCAGAAAAGCGGAGGGAAACGAATCCTTTAATATGAGAGAAAGTGTGCATCCAAAAGTAAAAGTCCACCCGGCTTTCAGCTATCGAGTAAAAGCGGCTTGTTTCTAAACGGCCTGCGAAGTGTTGTTCTTGTGCACTGCCGATTGTAAAGTTTCCCGGCTCGCGCGTTCATTTTTATTCATGTTTACAATAGTGGCTCCGCCCAGTGGGCGGGGCGGCAGTGACGTCACCGAACAGCTGGAAAGGTCCCGCACGAGAGTTTTGTTCCACGCAAATTTCTCAAATTAAAAAAATTCAGTTAAATCCTACATTTGACTTTTTGAAAGCTAATAACCCAAAACGAGCTAAAACGTGTTTATGTTATAAAGGAATTGCAGTTCACATAAAAACTATTTTTTGCCTGACAATGTCATTGATACTACTAACGTTAGCGTTAATATCTTCAAACGCTTCTTTTCTATATTCCTGCGGCAATGATTTTCTACTGAAAGAAGTTTCCAAGTTTTGCCATGATGAAAACCCGGCTTAAAAAGCAATGTTCATATCTGCAGGAATTATCAAACTGCTAAAATTGTATTATTTTAAAAAGAATTAAGCGTGTCAAAACAGCGGATCAAAAGTCCTATAAGTTATCCACATCAATGCAACTTTCCAACACGCTTGAACTCATTTCTTCACGAGTAATGCACTGCAAACGTAAGCGAGAGGTTCACGAGACGTTAGTAATATCGTGGTGGAAGCCGGTAGACAGAACACACGCACGAAAGCACACACAAAAAAACTTACCTTTTTTCCCCCCAAAGCACTATGGCGAACGAAATAGATGGAAACCGTCGGTCAACCTAAAATAAATGTTTATAAAATGATTTTAAAAAACGTTGGAAAAACCGCAGATCCTCCGTGCGGCATGCCAGAGCCCACGCGGACAGAAGCTGGCAGTGGGTGTGGCGACAAATGGAGACCATTTAATTTTAAAGGGCGATGTACTGCCATAATTCCTCCCGGTCGATGATTCCTCCGCATTAGAAAACTCGCGCCAAAACTCGTTCGACAATTGTTGAATGCAAACTCGTATTGTAATTATGCCTAATTATAGTCTGTGGCTTTATATGTAATACAACCCATCACGGAAAAGCGGCTGAATAGCCGTGGAGCAATGAAGAGAATATAGGTCGGACCTAGAGTCCTCGCGGAGCGCTCGTGTCCTCAATGAACCGTACAATACCAAGAAAAAGAAGGGGGTTGTAGCTCACACACGTGTGTTCACAAATGCCGGGTCTGGTTTGCTATAGCGATAGTGTCTACAAAAAAAACGAAAGCTGCGATCACGTTGTGCTGTGGTCTGTTTTGGCGGGTAATATATGTAAACAAGGACATACTGTTCTCTAACAGACACTCCTTATATACACAGTTACAATAGATCTCGCGCGACTTAAGGGATAGAAATATGAACTTTAGAGTGATGCATGTGAGGAAGATATAGGCGTTGGTTACATAACAAAAGAATCGCATCCGGCTCGACACGTGCAGAAGTTACCCCCCTCCTTCTCAGGTGGCGGGAATGATTTATGAGTCTCCCGCGAATTCACTGCTGACCTTAGAACGCAACAAAGGGCAAATAGAATTCTCACACGTTCATTGTGCAGTTTGATATGCTCTACTTCTTCTTAAACTGTTTAAACTACATTTATTATCCATAATTGGTATGTTTGCAGTTGTCATGACCTCATATTAAAGAGACAATATGGGATTATCAAACTATTCTAGTGCAACTTGATTTTCAGGGCATTCCAAAACACTAACGATCTTTTAAGCAGTATTTAATGAAAATTATTATATAAATTAGGCTATGTAGCCTATATATATATATATATATGAAGAGTTCAGATGCAAAAGCCTCTAAGTACGTCTGATGTTTTTCTTTAAAATTAGCATTTCTTTCTGACTACTATGTATAGGTTTCTATGCAAGTACTGGTACTTCTGAATGGGTTGAGGCTGGGATTTAGCGCATTTGAAGTGAAAGTACTTGATGAACATATGCTGTGTGTGGAGAGCATTCACTCAGTATCATTATCTCATTTTTGACCAAGATGGCTTTTAGAGGCTTTTGCATCTGAACTCTTCATATGTATGTATATATATATATATATATATATATATACACTACCGGTCAAAAGTTTGGGATCAAAATTGAAATGCAACAATTTTGATTGACTTCGAATGCATTGATAATTCAGGATACATAACACATTAGGTAAATGAGAAAGTAAATCACACTGCTTATCAGTGACTCAAATGGACAAAATGTATTTTGAATGTCATATAAATGTTGCCACCTAGAGGCCATTGAATGAGGCTAGTGCACCAATACCTAGTGAACTCCAAACAGATGTACAGCATTACGACATCGCACAGTTCACTTCTCATCTCATCTGCCAGCCCCCTATAGGCTAATCTAACCTCTGTATATTGGAACCAGGCCTTTAGTGTATCTTTCACACTTTGATCCAGAATACTTTTAATATTTGTATATATTCCACTAATGAGATGAGATGAAATGCATATTGCACAATGGACAAAGACTGTAGGAGAGCAGTGCTCAGTAAATGTAACATTAGTAATAAGTTAATGCACATTACACTCAACATAGCCATATCAGTTGTGTATACACTCAATTCAGTCTGCTACCTCATCCCAAAATACAAACACAAAGTTTTTTTTTTTTAATGTTTAACTTTATACTGAAGGTAAGTCGGTCATATGTCAGATTTGTCTGGGATAGACCTATAGAGAAAGTTTGTCGTATGACCAGTTTGTGGTGGTTAAACTCAATGGGAGGCATTTTGTAGTCCGAGACTGTTTAAATGCCTTACATCAATCATTCATATTGCTTCTAGCTATCTCTAAAACAGCTTCCATATGTTGTCCAACTACATGTTTTAGATGTGGAATTTAAATGGCTTGTGTTCATTCAACAAAGAATCCCATTGTTTGGTAGATTGCCTCATCAGCACTGCTTAAAGAAATGTTGCAATTTTAAAGCCAAAGCACTTACACACTTCCAATGAGGTTTTATTTTGTCTCTTATCAGGACTGTATAAAAAGAGAACATGTCTAGACAGACATACAAAGATAAGCAAGCAAAGACCATGTTCACACAATGTCATTTTGTTAGCAAGCAAAGTTAACTATCCCTTAGAATATATTTTATTTTCTTCTGAATGACTGTTTGAAACTTGTTATAATCAATTAAATGTTTACTTTTTAAAAAATACGCTCATGAGATGTGAGCTACAATAAATAAATTATCATTGATGACAGGTACTCACACACAAGGGGTGTTTCTAAAATAGATAACTGCTCACTTTTGCTTTTGTGAATGAAAGAATGACAAAGCATAAAAGCAACAAAAAAAAACATTAAAGTGACAATGTTTTGGCTTTATTTCTTTTTGTTTGTGCATTTAAAATATGACTCTTTATATGGCTTTTAGTGTTAGAAGATTGGAAAATGTGTCCATCTTGATTGTGCAGGTGCATCTCAATAAATTAGAATGTCGTGGAAAAGTTCATTTATTTCAGTAATTCAACTCAAATGTGAAACTTGTGTATTAAATCAATTCAATGCACACAGACTGAAGTAGTTTAAATCTTTGGTTCTTTTACTTGTGATGATTTTGGCTCACATTTAACCAAAACCCACCAATTCACTATCTCAACAAATTAGAATACTTCATAAGACCAATAAAAAAACATTTTTAGTGAATGGTTGGCCTTCTGGAAAGTATGTTCATGTACTGTACATGTACTCAATACTTGGTAGGGGCTCCTTTTGCTTTAATTACTGCCTCAATTCGGCGTGGCATGGAGGTGATCAGTTTGTGGCACTGCTGAGGTGGTATGGAAGCCCAGGTTTCTTTGACAGTGGCCTTCAGCTCATCTGCATTTTTTGGTCTCTTGTTTCTCATTTTCCTCTTGACAATACCCCATAGATTCTCTATGGAGTTCAGGTCTGGTGAGTTTGCTGGCCAGTCAAGCACACCAACACCATGGTAATTTAACCAACTTTTGGTGCTTTTGGCAGTGTGGGCAGGTGCCAAATCCTGCTGGAAAAATGAAATCAGCATCTTCAAAAAGATGGTCAGCAGAAGGAAGCATGAAGTGCTCCAAAATGTCTTGGTAAACGGGTGCAGTGACGTTGGTTTTAAAAAAACACAATGGACCAACACCAGCAGATGACATTGCACCCCAAATCATCACAGACTGTGGAAACTTAACACGGGACTTCAAGCAACTTGGGCTATGAGCTTCTCCACCCTTCCTCCAGACTCTAGGACCTTGGTTTCCAAATGAAATACAAAACTTGCTCTCATCTGAAAAGAGGACTTTGGACCACTGGGCAACAGTCCAGTTCTTCTTCTCCTTAGCCCAGGTAAGACGCCTCTGACGTTGTCTGTGGTTCAGGAGTGGCTTAACAAGAGGAATACGACAACTGTAGCCAAATTCCTTGACACATCTGTGTGTGGTGGCTCTTGATGCCTTGACCCCAGCCTCAGTCCATTCCTTGTGAAGTTCACTCAAATTCTTGAATCGATTTTGCTTGACAATCCTCATAAGGCTGCGGTTCTCTCGGTTGGTTGTGCATCTTTTTCTTCCACACTTTTTCCTTCCACTCAACTTTCTGTTAACATGCTTGGATACAGCACTCTGTGAACAGCCAGCTTCTTTGGCAATGAATGTTTGTGGCTTACCCTCCTTGTGAAGGGTGTCAATGATTGTCTTCTGGACAACTGTCAGATCAGCAGTCTTCCCCATGATTGTGTAGCCTAGTGAACCAAACTGAGAGACCATTTTGAAGGCTCAGGAAACCTTTGCAGGTGTTTTGAGTTGATTAGCTGATTGGCATGTCACCATATTCTAATTGGTTAAGATAGTGAATTGGTGGGTTTTTGTTAAATGTGAGCCAAAATCATCACAATTAAAAGAACCAAAGACTTAAACTACTTCAGTCTGTGTGCATTGAATTTATTTAACACACGAGTTTCACAATTTGAGTTGAATTAAATTAGCTTTTTCACAACATTCTAATTTATTGAGATGCACCAGTATTACTGTCTCTGGTGGGACATGTGATGTGCTGTCTGTATTTTGGCAGTTCACGGGAGAGATTTGCTTTATTAAAGTCCCCGAGAATGATTAAAACAGAGTCCGGGTGTTGTTGTTCTGTGTCTGTGATCTGATCAGCGAGTTTCTGTAAAGCGGAGCTCACGTGTGCTTGCGGAGGAATGTACACACT
>NW_015505672.1:475638-476546 GCF_001515645.1 Sinocyclocheilus grahami
AAAAATTGACCCTTATGACTGGGTTTGTGGTCCAGGGTCACAAATAGTAGCCATATAAACATGCACTTTACTGTGTTTAAATGCATCAACAATTTATTTATTTTTAATCATTTATTTGTCTTGGTTTATATTTATATATTTATATTTATGCATTTGACAAATGTTTTTATCCAAAGTCACTTACTTTGCTTTTAAGGTATACATTTGATCAGGTCATGCTTTCCCTGGTTAATGTTAATTTACAAAAATACTATAGTGAACATGTTTTCGTATATGTAGAAAAGAACATTAACCAAGATTCCTAAATGCTGTAAAAGTATTCTTCATTCATAGCTAATGTTAACTATTATATTAACTTAATATACTACTTTCTATACTATAAAAATAATATTTAATGTTTTGAGGTCACAGATTGATTTGATCTCAGATAAGATTTAAACCTAATGATGTTTAGAAAATGATACAACAGGTTGAGCAAAACTGAAAGTGTTCATTGATAAGTTTCAAAGAAGTGGCCACTCTTCACTGTTCCACTCTCTGTGTACACACGACAGATTTCACTTCTGCTTTTGATGCTCTGTGAATTTGACCACATACCACCAACAGTTAAAGACTTTACGGGGCCCCTCAAGAGGGGAGGAATTAGTCAGTACAACAGCTATGAACGTTACTTTTGTAATACATACTTTTTTTTGGACATGTTTGAATTGATATTTTCTTTCCTCTTGGAGACTTTGTACTCAAAATGATGTTATGCAATGTGATCAGGTATATGTCAAACAACAAATCAGTGTGAAGTTGCTGTTTGAAAGCAACAGTGTTGCTTTTAAATTAAATTTAAAAAGAAAACTCAGAAAATATTCATTTTGAACAGTAAGATTTTTTTATGTTTTTTAAAGAATTCTCTT
>NW_015505672.1:476556-477893 GCF_001515645.1 Sinocyclocheilus grahami
TCCAACTGCTGCTGGTGTTGAGAGCGCGTCAGCGTGTTCGACCGCCGGACGGTCACAACATCAATCTCCTCCTCTGTGGAGCACAAACATAATTGAACAACAGTTAAAACTGTGTTAGAGCAAACTTAAAATGGTTTCAAGAAACTAACTTCCATCATAACAAAATAAATGTCGTTTGTGAATAAAAAGACTCACCAGAATCGCTTGCGGATGATTCTCCTCCAGTGGACAGTGAGCCATAATCAGACGTGGACTCGATCTGCTCCTGGCTGTCCAGCGGTAAGTCCTCGCTCTCCAGAGCCTGACAGGCGAGCGCCACACTGTGGTAGTCCAGCGTAGAGCCGGCGATTTCGGCAAAAATCTCAGTGTCAATATCGGAGAGCAAGGGACCCGTGGAGAGCACCGCTGAGAGTTTATCCTCGTTAGGTTTGTCGGTTTGCCACAGGCAGTCCTCCGAGAGCGGATCCGAATCCGCTGCTGAAGCGCTGCCGGTAAAGTTCCAGTCCAGCTGGAGAAAGTCGCTGTCCTCCATTAAAAGTTCAGATACTAACTCCAACTGATCCACCGTGGATAAACCCTTTGCGAGCCCGGCTTTCATCGGAGGGGACTGGGGCGGCGTGGGGATGGACTGCAAGTCCTTCATGAGATTCAAGCAAAACTCGTCGTCAAACAGCAGCGGCTCGGAGTCGCAGAACCAATCGTGCGACGGAGAACAAGCCTGCAACATCTTCGCGGAACCTGTCAGAAAAGCGGAGGGAAACGAATCCTTTAATATGAGAGAAAGTGTGCATCCAAAAGTAAAAGTCCACCCGGCTTTCAGCTATCGAGTAAAAGCGGCTTGTTTCTAAACGGCCTGCGAAGTGTTGTTCTTGTGCACTGCCGATTGTAAAGTTTCCCGGCTCGCGCGTTCATTTTTATTCATGTTTACAATAGTGGCTCCGCCCAGTGGGCGGGGCGGCAGTGACGTCACCGAACAGCTGGAAAGGTCCCGCACGAGAGTTTTGCTCCACGCAAATTTCTCAAATTAAAAAAATTCAGTTAAATCCTACATTTGACTTTTTGAAAGCTAATAACCCAAAACGAGCTAAAACGTGTTTATGTTATAAAGGAATTGCAGTTCACATAAAAACTATTTTTTGCCTGACAATGTCATTGATACTACTAACGTTAGCGTTAATATCTTCAAACGCTTCTTTTCTATATTCCTGCGGCAATGATTTTCTACTGAAAGAAGTTTCCAAGTTTTGCCATGATGAAAACCCGGCTTAAAAAGCAATGTTCATATCTGCAGGAATTATCAAACTGCTAAAATTGTATTATTTTAAAAAGAATTAAGC